>NC_091992.1:63808550-63978550 GCF_044704955.1 Pristiophorus japonicus
CACCCCCACCCTTTCACCCTATACAATCCCCCTCTGACCCCTCACCCCATACAATCCCCCTCTGACCCCTCACCCTATACAATCCTCTCTCTCTCACCATCTTGCTGCTCCCCGGACGGTGCGGGTCCCAATTCTCCTTCGCGCTCATTCCGGAACAAAGCGCCGCTCCCGGGGGCCCGGCTCCCTGTCGCCGCCCGCTCTCCGTCTTTCTTTGATTCTCTCTCACACACTCACTCTCTTTTTCTTTTTTTTCCTTTCTCTTTCTCTTTCTCTCTCTCCGTTCACGGCACACTCAGTTCAAACTGTGACACCTGCTCGCTGATTGGCTCTTTGGGAAATCCAACAGCGCACAGGATTGGGTAACTCTCACCGCATGTGCGATTCCGATTGGTTAATTGAAAATACAGACCTCACGAGATTAGATGATTGGCGAAACTCATAGTGTGGGCTCAGTGATTGGCTCAAAGATACAACAGCGCACGCGATTGGCTCAGAGATAAAACAGTGCACTCGATTGGCTCAACGATACAACAGCACGCGATTGGCTCAGAATTAAAACAGTGCACGCGATTGGCTCAGAGAGATACAACAACGCATGCGATTGGCTCAGACAGATACAACAACGCATGTGATTGGCTCAGACAGATACAACAACGCATACGATTGGCTCAGAGCTACAATAGTGCACTCGATTGGCTCAGAGATACAACAGCCACGCGATTGGTTCAGACGTACAACACCGTACGAGATTGGCTCAGCGATACAACAGCACACGTGATTGGCAATTGCAGCAGGATGGGGATTGGTTGATGCGGGGTTGTTATGGGGACGATCGCCGGCTTGCTCCAGGACGACATGCAGGCCGTGATACTGACCAGGCTCCACCACAGACCCAACCCGTGTCCACTCCGCAGGCAGGCAGGGCTGCGTCATCGCCCAGACCCTCCGCAATCTTCCTCGCTGCCATGCTGGAGTTCTTTGAAGATGTAACGAGCAGGGTGGATAAAGGGGAACCAGTGGATGTGGTGTATTTGGATTGACAGAAGACATTTGACAAGGTGCCACATAAAAAGTTACTACGCAAGATAAAAGTTCACGGGTTTGGGGGTAATATATTAGCATGGATAGATGATTGGTTAACTAACAGAGAACCTAGTCGGGATAAATGGTTCATTCTCTGGTTGGTAACTAGTGGGGTGCCGCAGGGACCCCAACTATTTACAATCTATATTGACGACTTGGAAGAAGGGACCAAGTGTAACGTAGCCAAGTTTGTTGATGATACAAAGATGGGGAAAAAGCAATGTGTGAGGAGGACATAAAAAATCTGCAAAAGGACATAGACAGGCTAAGTGAGTGGGCAAAAATTTGGCAGATGGAGTATAATATTGGAAAGTGTGAGGTCATGCACTTTGGCAGAAAAAAAATCAAAGAGCAAGTTATTATTTAAATGGAGAAAGATTTCAAAGTGCCGCGGTACAGCGGGACCTGGGGGTACTTGTGCATGAAACACAAAAGGATAGTATACAGGTACAGCAAGTGATCAGCAAGGCCGATGGTATCTTGGCCTTTATTGCAAAGGGGATGGGGTACTGAAGTTGCATGTTCAGCCATGAACTCATTGAATGATGGTGCAGGCTCGAAGGGCTGAATGGCCTACTCCTGCACCTATTTTCAATGTTTCTATGTTTTTATAAAAGCAGGGAAGTTATACAGGGTAATGGTGAGGCCACACCTGGAATACTGCGTGCAGTTTTGCTTTCCATATTTACAAAAGGATATACTTGCTTTGGAAGCAATTCAGAGAAGGTTCACTAGGTTGATTCCGAAGATGAGGGGATTGACTTATGAGGAAAGGTTGAGTAGGTTGGGCCTCTGATCATTGGAATTCAGAAGAATGAGAGGTGATCTTATCGAAACGTATAAGATTATGAGGGGGCTTGACAAGGTGGATGCAAAGAGGATATTTCCATTGATGGGGAGACTACAACTAGAGGGCATGATCTTAGAATAAGGGGCTGCCCATTTAAAACCGAGATGAGGAGAAATTTCTTCTGAGGGTTAATAATCTGTGGAATTCATTGCCTCAGACAGCTGTGGAAGCTGGGACATTGAATACATTTAAGACAGAAATAGACAATTTTGTAAATGATAAGGGGATATAAGGGGTTATGGGGAGCGGGCAGGGAAGTGGAGCTGAGTCCATGATCGGATCAGCCATGATCTTATTGAATGCAGAGCGGGCTCGAGGGGCTGTATAGCCTACTCCTGCTCCTATTTCTTATGTTCTTATGCTCCACCACACAGTCAACAAGCTCCCCACTGGAGTGGAACTAAACTACAGAACAAGTGGGAACCTGTTCAACCTTTGTCGTCCTTAGGCTAGATCCAAGACCGTCTCAACCTCTGTCGTCAACTGACCCCGCCGCACAGCACTGCCCCCCAGTTATCAAGATCCACGGCGTGGAACTGGACAACGTGGACCATTTCCCATGCCTCGGGAGCCTATTATCAGCAAGAGCAGACATTGACGACGAGGTCTAACATCGCCTCCAGTATGCCAGCGCAGCCTTCAGCCGCCTGAGGAAAAGAGTGTTCGAAGACCAGGTCCTCAAATCTGCCACTAAGCTCATGGTCTACAGGGCTGTAGTGATATTTGCCCACCTGTATGGCTCAGAGACGTGGACCGTATACAGTAGACACCTCAAATTGCTGGAGAAATACCACTAATGATGTCTCCGCAAGTTCCTGCAAATCCCCTGGGAGGACAGACGCGTCCGTGTTCTCGATCAGGCCAACATCCCCAGCATCAAAGCACTGACCACAGTCGACCACATCTGTTGGGCAGGCCACATTGTTCGCATGCCTGACACAAGACTCACAAAGCAAGCGCTTTACTCAGAACTCCTACACGGTAAGCGAGCCCCAGATGGGCAGAGGAAACATTTCAAGGACACCCTCAAAGCCTCCTTGATAAAGTGTAACATCCCCACCGACATCTGGGAGACCCTATCCAAAGACAACCCTAAGTGGAGGAAGAGTAGCCGGGAGGGCGCTGAGCGTGCAGAAATCAAGCGCAGGCAGCGGAAGGAGCGTGCGGCAAACCAGTTCCACCCACCCTTTCCCACAATGACTATCTGTCCCACCTGTGACAGAGACTGTAATTCCCGTATTGCACTGTTCAGTCACTTCAGAACTCACTGTTAGAGTGGAAGCAAGTCTTCCTCAATTCCGAGGGACTGTCTGTGATGATGGGGCAGGAGCCGGGCCGCAGTGTTACTGCCGGAAATCAGGCACCCAGGGCAGGCCGGACGGGGCAATGAGGGGCCGTGCTTATGACCTGGTGCTGTGAGAGGAAGAGCGGAAACAGACAAAGAAACATAGAAACATAGAAAATAGGTGCAGGGGTAGGCCATTCGGCCCTTCGAGTCTGCAACACCATTCAATAAGATCGTGGCTGATCATTCCTTCAGTACCCCCTCCCGCTTTCTCTCCATACTCCTTGATCCCCTTTAGCCGTAAGGGCCATATCTAACTCCCTCTTGAATATATCCAATGAACTGGCATCAACAACTCTCTGCGGCAGGTTAACAACTCTCTGAGTGAAGAAGTTTCTCCTCATCTCGGTCCTAAATGGCTTACCCCTTATCCTTAGACTGTGTCCCCTGGTTCTGGACTTCCCCAACATCGGGAACATTCTTCCTGCATCTAACCTGTCCAGTCCCGTCAGAATTTTATATGTTTCTATGAGATCCCCTCTCATCTTTCTAAACTCCAGTGAATACAGGCCCAGTCGATCCAGTCTCACCTCATATGTCAGTCCTGCCATCCCGGGAATCAGTCTGGTGAACCTTCGCTGTACTCTCTCAATAGCAAGAACGTCCTTCCTCAGGTTAGGAGACCAAAACTGAACACGATATTCCAGGTGAGGCCTCACCAAGGCCCTGTACAACTGCAGTAAAACCTCCCTACTCCTATACTCAAATCCCCTAGCTATGAAGGCCAACATACCATCTGCCTTCTTCACCACCTGCTGTACCTGCATGCCAAATTTCAATGATTGATGTACCATGACACACAGGTCACATTGCACCTCCCTTTTTCCTAATCTGCCGCCATTCAGATAATATTCTGCCTTCGTGTTTTTGCCACCAAAGTGGATAACCTCACATTTATCCACATTATACTGCATCTGCCATGCATTTGCCCACTCACCTAACCTGTCCAAGTCACCCTGCAGCCTCTTCGCGTCCTCCTCACAGCTCACACCGTCACCCAGCTTAGTGTCATCTGCAAACTTGGAGATATTACACTCAGTTCCTTTATGTATATTTAAAGTATACAATAATGTATATTGTAAAGAGCTGAGGTCCCAGCACTGAGCCCTGCGGCACCCCACTAGTCACTGCCTGCCATTCTGAAAAGGACCTGTTTATCCCGATTCTCTGCTTCCTGTCTGCCAACCAGTTCTCTATCCACATTAGTATATTACCTCCAATACCATGTGCTTTAATTTTGCACACCAATCTCTTGTGTGGGACCTTGTCAAAAGCCTTTTGAAAGTCCAAATAAATCCACTGGTTCTCACTTGTCCACTCTACCAGTTACATCCTCAAATAATTCTAGAAAATTTGTCAAGCATGATTTCCCGTTCATAAATCCATGCTGACTTGGACCGATCCCATCACTGCTTTCCAAATGCGCTGCTATTTCATCTTTAATAATTGATTCCAACATTTTCCCCACTACTGATGTCAAGCTAACCGGTTTATAATGACCTGTTTTCTCTCTCCCTCCTTTCTTAAAAAGTGGTGTTACATTAGCTACCCTCCAGTCGATAGGAACTGATCCAGAGTCGATAGACTGTTGGAAAATGCATCCACTATTTCTAGGGCTACTTTCTTAAGTACTCTGGGATGCAGACTATCAGGCCCCGGGGAATTATCATCCTTCAATCCCATCAGTTTCCCTAGCACAATTTCCCGCTTTATAAGGATTTCCTTCAGTTCCTCCTTCTCACTAGACCCTCGGTCCCCTAGTATTTCCGGAAGGTTATTTGTGTCTGCCTTCATGAAGACAGAACCAAAGTATTTGTTTAACAGGTCCGCCATTTCTTTGTTCCCCATTATAAATTCACCTGAATCTAACTGCAAGGGATCTACGTTTGTCTTCACTAATCTTTTTCTCTTCACATATCTATAGAAGCTTTTGCAGTCAGTTTTTATGTTCCCAGGTTTGCGGGTTTTTTTTGGCCAATTTATATGCCTCTTCCTTGGATTTAACACTATCCTTAATTTCCCTTGTTAGCCACGGTTGAGCCACCTTCCCTGTTTTATTTTTACTCCAGACAGGGATGTATAATTGTTGAAGTTCATCCATGTAATCTTTGAATGTTTGCCATTGCCTATCCACCGTCAACCCTTCAAGTATTATTTGCCAGTCTATTCTAGCCAATTCATGTCTCATACCATCGAAGTTACCTTTCCTTAAGTTCAGGACCCTAGTTTCTGAATTAACTGTATCACTCTCCATCTTAATAAAGAATTCTACCATATTATGGTCACTCTTCCCCAAGGGGCCTCATACAACAAGATTGCTAATTAGTCCTTTCTAATTACACATCACCCAATCTAGGATGGCCAGCCCTCTAGTTGGTTCCTCGACATATTGGTCTAGAAAACCATCCCGAATACACTCCAGGAAATCCTCCTCCACCGCATTGCTACCAGTTTGGTTAGCCCAATCAATATGTAGATTAAAGTCGTGCATGATAACTGCTGTACTTTTATTACCCCCATCCCTTATTTCTTGTTTGATGCTGTCCCCAATCTCTACTACTGTTTGGTGGTCTGTACACAACTCCCACTAGCATTTTCTGCCCTTTGGTATTCCGTAGCTCCATCTATACCGATTCCACATAATCTAAGCTAATGTCCTTCCTTACTATCCTCTTTAACCAGCAACGCCACCCCACCTCCTTTTCCTTTCTGTCTATCCTTCCTGAATGTTGAATACCCCTGGACGTAGAGTTCCCAGCCTTGGTCACCCTGGAGCCATGTCTCATAGGCAGTAAGATGGGCCCAAGTGTGGGAGGGGTGAGTCTCTCACTTGATCTGTGCCTGTGGCCACACTTAGTTCAAAATGCCTGCTCTTGTAAGCTAAGCAGAGTTAGGTCTGGTTAGTATTTGGATGGGAGACCGCCTGGGAATACCAGGTGCTGCTGCTCACAGCTCCACATGCTCACACTGCCCTTCATCAATCCACAACTCTTTGCTGCACCTTCGCTTGCTGCTACACAAACACAAGGGGGTCCCCACAGAGGGCGGGGGAGAGGGGAAAACAGGAGAAGAAAAGAAAATCGCAAAAAAACACACACAAACCAAAGGTGCAGATCTCCCACTGGCACACTACTCTCAATCTTCAGTGTGGCCACATTCATCATTGTACAACAACAGCATTTATTGCCCATCCCTAATTGGCCTTCACAAGGTGCTTGTCAAATGTCTTCTTCAACCGCTACTTCTTTTGAGCACTTTCATACAACTCAGTGGCTTGCTAAGCCATTTCACAGGCCAGTTCAGAGTCATCACATTGCTGTGGGTCTGGAGTCACGTATAGTCCACACCAGGTAAGGGCGGCAGCTTTCCTTCCCTAAATTACATTACAATCATAGAAGTTTACAGCACAGAAGGAGACCATTTCGGCCCATCGTGTCCATGCCAGCCAACAAGAGACTATCCAGCCTCGTCACGATTTCAAGCTCTAGGTCCACAACCCTGCAGGTTACAGCACTTCAGGTGCACATCTGTAAGGGCTGGTTTTCGGAAGGGTCAGCTTTCCCTTCTGACCTTATATGAGCGGTTTCGAATCACACCCACACCCTTGGTTCTAGACTCCGGAATTATGAAGGAACTGTGAAAACTTGGACAGACAATCGGTTTCAAGGTAGGAAGCAGGTATGGCTTTATTGTGTTTAAAAGGAAGTAAAAGGCACAATTTTAATAACACACACAGAATAGTGATACCAATACACACTGAGGGGTACAACATGTTGAATAAAATGTCAAAATACAGCCTGTGGGGAAAATAATACAGCTTAAACTCTAAATGGGCTAATGAGGAGAATGCAGATACATTTACACAAGTTATCCCAGCCTCCCCTAACTAACAAAATTATAGTTCTGGGGGTTCAGGGGCTATGCTCACCAATACCTTTTGACAGTTGCCGATGAATCGCGGTTTCGGGGTTCGCTGCACTTGGCCTTCTAGGTGAGCCGTACCCCGGACGGAAGAGAGGACTTCGAACTGCGTAGTCTTCAGTTGGGGTGAGTCCGTTGATGCGGTAAGTCGAGTTTTGGATGTATGGGGTAAGTACCCACTTTCTTTGGTTAGGAATAGTTTTAGTTCGTCCTTTTTGGTAATTTCTCACCCGTTGGTCATTCAGAAGTAGATTGTAGAGTGGAAATAAATGTCAATTCTTTGGTTTTTGCTGAGTTGGTTTCGGTTGGTCGTTTCGCTGGTTGTGGTGGCCCGGGTTGTCAGTTTGGTTGCTGACAACCTTCCATTTCGTGGGCCTCTTGCTGTTGGCGTGCTCGGTCGGTCCTTGATGGTTTCTTGTAGTTTTCTCCACTACTCCATTTCTTCACTCCCCATCTCCAGCTGCTTGAGTTCTTTTCCTTGTAAAACTGGGAATAGATATACCCCAAAAAGGCTTCCTTATCTCCCGCCAAATCTGGCCCAGTTCTTTGTTTCAAGGGAGCTGCTCATTAGTTTTGAGCTCTCTTCTTTGTCAGAATTTGTCGGGCTCATTCAGCAGTAATTTGATTATGATGTGTTAATGTAGAAAATCACCGGTTGGCATTGTTGAAGCAGTGTTTAAACTCTTGGGCCGTTGGGCTGGGCCCGTGATTTCTATAGGTTTATTTGCACATGCATACCACTAATGATCTCCGGTGATTAGCCTGATAGCTCTTGATGCCTTTATTGTCACTAGGGAGCGAATTTTTATGTCTCACAGTTCTTGTTAGTTATCGATCGACTCATTCTCCCAGACAGATTGAATTAGATCCAATACCCAATTCCTGAGTGAAGTCCCACCCTCTGTTCTGGCAGTCTGTTCCAAAATGTTCCTTTAGAGATCTTAAACTTGTAAAGCTCTTAGGTATCTTCCTCAGAGTTTTTCCTAGGATACCAAAATGTTCATTGAGTTCCAAATTAAATTCCCTTTCCTATGAGTCCAAACACTGCGGGGGAGAAGGGCGGGGGGGGGAAGGGAAAGCGGGGGGGGATCTCCATGAATGCAACCCTTTTATCCCCTGCAGGCCTCGTCTGCCCCTTTAAACTCATTTGTGTACCGGAGTTTTTCCTTCCATTTTAAAAGTCCAGAAAGGGATTCTTCTCCTCTGCAGGGGAAAGGTACAAGGAATCTTTGCGAAATATTGGTAAATTCTACATATCCAAGATCCCTTTGTTCCTCTACACTTCTCAGTGTCCTACCAATTTGGTGTATTCCCTTTCCTTGTTAGCCCTCCCAAATGCATGACTTCACACTTCTCCGGATTAAATTCCATTTGCCACTGTTCTGCCCACTCGACCAGTTAATTGCTACCTTCCTGCAGTCTATAGCTTTCTTCTTCATTATCCACCACACTGCCGATTTTAGTATCATCTGCAAACTTCTTAATCAAACCCCTTATGTTCAAGTCTAGATCATTGATGTATACCACAAAAAGCAAGGGACCTGGTACTGAGCCCTGCGGAACCCCACTGGGAATAGCCTTCCAGACACAAAAACCCCCATCAACCATTATCCTCCGCTTCTTGCCTTTGAGCCAATTTTGGATCCAACTTGCTACTTTGCCCTGGATCCCATGGGCTTTTACTTTCGTGACCAGTCTGCCATGTGGCACCTTATCAAAAGCCTTGCTGAGATCCATATACACTACATCAAAGTCACTACTCTCATCGACCCTCCTTGTTACCTCCTCAAAAAATTCAGTCAAGTTAGTCAGATACGACCTTCCCTCAACAAATCCATGCTGACTGTCCTTGATTAATCCGTGCCTTTCTGAATGCAGATTTCAGAATTTTTTTCCAATATTTTCCCCACCACCGAGGTTAGGCTAACTGGCCTAAGTCTTGGTCTAAGTCTTTCTCCCTTCTTAAACAAAGGTACCACATTTGCAGTCCTCTAGTCCTCTGGCACCACACCTGAAGCCAGAGAGGATTGGAAAATGATGGTGATAGCCTCTGCTATTTCCTCTTTTGCAGCCCTTAACAGCCTGGGATACATTTCATCCAGGCCTGGGGACTTGTATCCACTTTCAAAGCTGCTAAACCCCTTAATATCTCCTCTCATAGAAACATAGAAAATAGGTGCAGGAGTAGGCCATTCGGCCCTTCGAGCCTGCACCACTACTCAATATGATCATGGCTGATCGTGAAACTTCAGTACCCGATTCCTGCTTTCTCTCCATACCCCTTGATCCCTTTAGAAACATAGAAAATAGGTGCAGGAGTAGGCCATTCGGCCCTTCTAGACTGCACCGCCATTCAATGAGTTCATGGCTGAACATGCAACTTCAGTACCCCATTCCTGCTTTCTCGCCATACCCCTTGATCCCCCTAGTAGTAAGGACTTCATCTAACTCCTTTTTGAATATATTTAGTGAATTGGCCTCAACTACTTTCTGTGGTAGAGAATTCCACAGGTTCACCACTCTCTGGGTGAAGAAGTTTCTTCTCATCTTGGTCCTAAATGGCTTACCCCTTATCCTTAGACTGTGTCCCCTGGTTCTGGACATCCCCAACATTGGGAACATTCTTCCTGCATCTAACCTGTCTAATCCCGTCAGAATTTTAAACGTTTCTATGAGGTCCCCTCTCATTCTTCTGAACTCCAGTGAATACAAGCCCTGTTGATCCAGTCTTTCTTGATAGGTCAGTCCCGCCATCCGGGAATCAGTCTGGTGAACCTTCGCTGCACTCCCTCAATAGCAAGAATGTCCTTCCTCAGGTTAGGAGACCAAAACTGTACACAATACTCCAGGTGTGGCTTCAGCAAGGCCCTGTACAACTGTAGCAACACCTCCCTGCCCCTGTACTCAAATCCCCTCGCTATGAAGGCCAACATGCCATTTGCTTTCTTAACCGCCTGCTGTACCTGCATGCCAACCTTCAATGACTGATGTACCATGACACCCAGGTCTCGTTGCACCTCCCCTTTTCCTTATCTGTCACCATTCAGATAATAGTCTGTCTCTCTGTTTTTACCACCAAAGTGGATAATCTCACATTTATCCACATTATGCTTCATCTGCCATGCATTTGCCCACTCATCTAACCTATCCAAGTCGCTCTGCAGCCTCATAGCATCCTCCTCGCAGCTCACACTGCCACCCAACTTAGTGTCATCCGCAAATTTGGAGATACTACATTTAATCCCCTCGTCTAAATCATTAATGTACAGTGTAAACAGCTGGGGCCCCAGCACAGAACCTTGCGGTACCCCACTAGTCACTGCCTGCCATTCTGAAAAGTCCCCATTTACTCCTACTCTTTGCTTCCTGTCTGACAACCAGTTCTCAATCCATGTCAGCACACTACCCTCAATCCCATGTGCTTTAACTTTGCATATTAATCTCTTGTGTGGGACCTTGTCGAAAGCCTTCTGAAAGTCCAAATATACCACATCAACTGGTTCTCCCTTGTCCACTCTACTGGAAATATCCTCAAAAAATTCCAGAAGATTTGTTAAGCATGATTTCCCTTTCACAAATCCATGCTGACTTGGACCTATCATATTACCTCTTTCCAAATGCGCTGCTATGACATCCTTAATAATTGATTCCATCATTTTACCCACTACCGATGTCAGGCTGACCGGTCTATAATTCCCTGTTTTCTCTCTCCCTCCATTTTTAAAAAGTGGGGTTACATTGGCTACCCTCCACTCAATAGGAACTGATCCAAAGTCAATGGAATGTTGGAAAATGACTGTCAATGCATCCGCTATTTCCAAGGCCACCTCCTTAAGTACTCTGGGATGCAGTCCATCAGGCCCTGGGGATTTATCGGCCTTCAATCCCATCAATTTCCCCAACACAATTTCCCGACTAATAAGGATTTCCCTCAGTTCCTCCTCCTTACTAGACCCTCTGACCGCTTTTATATCCGGAAGGTTGTTTGTGTCCTCCTTAGTGAATACCGAACCAAAGTACTTGTTCAATTGGTCCGCCATTTCTTTGTTCCCCGTTATGACTTCCCCTGATTCTGACTGCAGGAAACCTACGTTTGTCTTTACTAACCTTTTTCTCTTTACATATCTATAGAAACTTTTGCAATCCGTCTTGATGTTCCCTGCAAGCTTCTTCTCGTACTCCATTTTCCCTGCCCTAATCAAACACTTTGTCCTCCTCTGCTGAGTTCTAAATTTCTCCCAGTCCCCGGATTCGCTGCTATTTCTGGCCAATTTGTATGCCACTTCCTTGGCTTTAATACTATCCCTGTTTTCCCTTGATAGCCACGGTTGAGCCACCTTCCCTTTTTTATTTTTACGCCAGACAGGAATGTACAATTGTTGTAGTTCATCCATGCGGTCTCTAAATGTCTGCCATTGCCCATCCACAGTCAACCCCTTCAGTATCATTCGCCAATCTATCCTAGCCAATTTACGCCTCATACCTTCAAAGTTAGCCGCCTTTAAGTTCTGGACCATGGTCTCTTAATTAACTGTTTCATTCTCCATCCTAATGCAGAATTCCACCATATTATGGTCACTCTTCCCCAAGGGGCCTCGCACCACGAGCCGTAAGGGTCACATCTAACTCCCTTTTGAATATATCTAACGAACTGGCCTCAACAACTTTCTGTGGTAGAGAATTCCACAGGTTCACAATTCTCTGAGTGAAGAAGTTTCTCCTCATCTCGATCCTAAATGGCTTACCCCTTATCCTTAAGACTGTGACGTCTGGTTCTGGACTTCCCCAACATCGGAAACATTCTTCCTGCATCTAACCTGTCCAATCCCATCAGACTTTTATATGTTTCGATGAGATCCCCTCTCATTCTTCTAAATTCCAGTGAATATAAGTCTAGTCGATCCAGTCTTTCTTCATGTCAGTCCTGCCATCCCGGGAATCAGTCTGGTGAATCTTCGTTGCACTCTCTCTATAGCAAGAATGTCCTTCCTCAGATTAGGAGACCAAAACTGCACACAATATTCAAGGTGTGGTCTCACCAAGGCCCTGTACAACTGCAGTAAAACCTCCCTGTTCCTATACTCAAATCCCCTAGCTATGAAGATAGCATGCCATTTGCCTTCTTTACTGCCTGCTGTATCTGCATGCCTACCTTCAATGACTGATGTACTATGACACCCAGGTCTCTCTCTCTGCTTGTCCGACATGCAGTTCTGGATGAGCAGAAATTTTCCCGAATTGAATATTGGGAAGACCGAAGCCATTGTTTTCGGTCCCCGCCACAAACTCCATTCCCTAGCCACTGACTCCATCCCTCTCCCCAACTTCGGTCTGAGGCTGAACCAGACTGTTGGCAACCTCGGTGTCATATTTGACGCTGAAATGATCTTTCGATCACGTATCTGCACGCAGCATAACAAAGACCGCCTATTTCCACCTCGGTAACATGGCCCGTCTCCGCCCTTGTCTCAGCTCGTCCGCTGCTGAAGCCCTCATCCATGCCTTTGTTACCTCTAGACTTGACTATTCCAACGCACTCCTGGCTGTCCTCCCACATTCTGCCCTACGTAAACTAGAGGTGATCCAAAACTTGGCTGCCCGTGTCCCAACTGGCACTAAGTCACGCTCACCCATTACCCCTGTGCTCACTGACCTACATTGGCTTCCGGTTAAGCAAGGCCTCGATTTCAAAATTCACAGTTATATGGGCCTCCCCCCTCCCCTCTCCCCTCTCCCTATCTCTGTAATCTCCTCCAGCCTCACAACCCCGCCCCCCCCCCCCGAGATGTGAAGCGCCTTGGGATGTTTGAGTATACGAAAGGTGCTATATAAATACAAGTTGTTGTTGTTGTTGTTGTTGTAGTACATGCTGATGAAAACCAATGAGTGACAGGCCTGTGAGCCTTTAAGTAAAGAGAAAGCGCATTAGCAAATGCCTACGGCCACACTAGTCTGAAAGTGTTTGATTCTCAGAATCAGGCCTGGTTAGTACTTGGACGGGAGACTGCCTGGGAATACCAGGTGCAGTAGGCTTTTGCTGCCGCCAGAGGCTGCTCACAGCTCCACACACTCGCACTGCCCTTCATCAATCCACAACTCTTTTGCTGCAGTCTCTCTCTCTCGCTTTCCTTTCACCATTTCTTTGTTGCACATTCGCTTGCTGCTACACAAACACAAGGGGGTCCCCCATGGGGGGGGTGGGGGGGGGAAATGCCTTCTTCAACCGCTACTTCTTTCGAGCACTTTCATACAACTCAGTGGCTTGCTAGGCAATTTCACAGGCCAGTTCAGAGTCACCACATTGCTGTGGGTCTGGAGTCACGTATAGTCCACATCAGGTAAGGGCGGCAGCTTTCCTTCCCTAAATTACATTACAATCATAGAATCATAGAAGTTTACAGCACAGAAGGAGGCCATTTCGGCCCATCGTGTCCATGCCGGCCAACAAGAGGCTATCCAGCCTCGTCACAATTTCAACCCCGAGGTCCACAATCCTGCAGGTTACAGCATTCAGGTGCACATCCAAGATCCCTTTGTTCCTCTACACTTCTCAGTGTCCTACCAATTTGGTGTATTCCCTTTCCTTGTTAGCCCTCCCAAATGCATGACTTCACACTTCTCCGGATTAAATTCCATTTGCCACTGTTCTGCCCACTCGACCAGTTGATTGATACCTTCCTGCAGTCTATAGCTTTCTTCTTCATTATCCACCACACTGCCGATTTTAGTATCATCTGCAAACTTCTTAATCAAACCCCTTATGTTCAAGTCTAGATCATTGATGTATACCACAAAAAGCAAGGGACCTGGTACTGAGCCCTGCGGAACCCACTGGGAATAGCCTTCCAGACACAAAAACCCCCATCAACCATTATCCTCCGCTTCTTGCCTTTGAGCCAATTTTGGATCCAACTTGCTACTTTGCCCTGGATCCCATGGGCTTTTACTTTCGTGACCAGTCTGCCATGTGGCACCTTATCAAAATCCATATACACTACATCAAAGACACTACTCTCATCGACCCTCCTTGTTACCTCCTCAAAAAATTCAATCAAGTTAGTCAGATTCGACCTTCCCTCAACAAATCCATGCTGACTGTCCTTGATTAATCCGTGCCTTTCTAAATGAAGATTTCGGAATTTTTTCCAATATTTTCCTCATCACCAAGGTTAGGCTAACTGGCCTAAGTCTTGGTCTAAGTCTTTCTCCCTTCTTAAACAAAGGTACCACATTTGCAGTCCTCCAGTCCTCTGAAGCCAGAGAGGATTGGAAAATGATGGTGATAGCCTCTGCTATTTCCTCTTTTACAGCCCTTAGCAGCCTGGGAGCAGCATCCCTTAACAGCCTGGGATACATTTCATTCGGGCCTGGGACTTATATCCACTTTCAAAGCTGCTAAACTCCTTAATACCTCCTCTCTCTCTGCTTGTCCGATGAGCAGAAATTTTCCCGAATTGAATATTGGGTAGACCGAAGCCATTGTTTTCGGTCCCCGCCACAAACTCCATTCCCTAGCCACTGATTCCATCCCTCTCCCCAACTTCTGACTGAAGCTGAACCAGACTGTTCGCAACCTCGGTGTCACATTTGACCCTGAAATGATCTTTCGATCATATATCCGCACGCAACATAACTAAGACCGCCTATTTTCACTTCGGTAACATCGCCTGTCTCTGCCCTTGCCTCAGCTCATCCGTTGCTGAAACCCTCATCCATGTCTTTGTTACCTCCAGACTTGACTATTCCTACGTACTCCTGGCTGGCCTCCCACATTCTACCCTACGTAAACTAGAGGTGATCGAAAACTTGGCTACACATGTCCCAACTGGCACTAAGTCGCGCTCACCCATCACTCCTGTGCTCGCTGCTCTACATTGGCTTCCGGTTAAGCAAGGCCTCGATTTCAAAATTCAAAATTCTCACTTATTTTGAAATGCCTCCATGGCCTCCCCCCTCCCTATCTCTGTAATCTCCTCCAGTCGCGCAACCTTCCCCCCCGAGATGACTCAACCATTGGTATCTGTGCCTTCTGTTGCCTCGGCCCCAAGCTGTGGAACTCCCTGCCTAAACCTCTAGACCTCTCATTCCTCCTTTAATATGCTCCTTAAAACATACCTCTGTCGCCTGCGCAATTTTCTTATGCGGCTCGGTGTCAAATGTTTATGGCGTACTACTCCTGTGCAGCGCCTTGGGACGTTTGAGTACATTAAAGGCGCTATATAAATACAAGTTGTTGTTGTTGAATGCACAAGCTGATGAAAATGAATGACAGGCCTGTGAGCCTTTAAGTAAACAGAAAGCTTACCAGTAACTACTTATGGCCACACTAGTCTGAAAACACCTGATCTTAGAAATTAAGCAGAGTCAGAACTGGTTAGTACTTGAATGGGAGATTGCCTGGGAATACCAGGTGCAATAGGCTTTTGCTGCTGCTCACAACTCCACACACTCACACTGCCCTTCATCAATCAACAACTCGTTTCCTTATGTATGTACCTGGACCTCTCAGTCTCTGTATAAATAAACCGAGAATAAATAGCTAATGTCAGTAATGGTGACGTTACTCCCAGATGGTCTCTGCAGGCACAGAGCGAGTTGGGGGCTCTCCCCTTCCCCACCGGGGCCTCCATCTTACTGCCTGTCTGTTGCCGTTCTGCCTCTCACAGCAACAGGCCACAAGCTCGGCCGCTCATTGCTCTGCCCCGGGCGCCTGATCTCCAGCAGTAACACTGCAGCTCGGCTCCTGCTCGAAGCCTCCGAGCATCCCCATAACAACCTCGCATCAACCAATCCCCATCCTGTTGCAATTGCCAATCGCGTGCGCTGTTGTACCTCTGAGCCCACGCTATTAGTTTCGCCAATCAGCCAATCTCGTGCGGTGAGAGTTACCCAATCCTGTGCGCTGTTGGATTTTCCAAAGAGCTAATAAGCGAGCAGGTGTCACAGTTTGAACTGAGTGTGCCGTTAACGGAGGGGAGAAAACAAACAAGCAAGCAAGCAACAGGGCGCCGGGCCAGGAGAATTGGGACCCGCACCGCCCGGGGAGCGGTGAGAAGGGGTCAGAGGGGGATTGTATAAGGTGAAGGGGTGGGGGTGGATTGTGAAGTGTGCTGCTTCCTGACCATGTGCGTGCATTACTTCCACAGCCACTAACTCCCATTCGATTAGCCGGTCCGAAGCCTTGTCTGAAGAAGCAGCTGAGTGGGTCCTCCATCCCGGTGTCACCGACTTCCCTCTTGTCCTTAAGAAACATGACTGAAGTTCCCACCGTGGTACCACAAGCAGCAGGTACATTAACAGTTTTGCCTGCTTCAGCCATTTGCTGAATGTATAAATTATCCTGATCACTGGCTCCAGGAGGTTTAGTAATATTGGAATGCTGTGCATTCACAACATCATCGAAACAGGAGATTGGTAGACAAGGCAGTGTCTATGGATGTTATTTATATGGATTTCCAAAGGCTTTCAACAAGGTTTCACATAAGTGACTATTGCTGAAATTGAGAGCACATAGAATTGGATATAAGCTATTGCCTTGGATAGGGAATTGGTTAGGAGGTAGGTGACAGAGAGTAGGTATAATGAGTATGTACTCCATTGGCATCATGTGACTGGTATCCCCACAGATCTGTACAGACCCCTCCGCTTTTAACTATATTTATCAATGACTTTGATAAAGGCTTTCGGGAGCCCTGTTTCCAAGTTTGCTGACATTAAGTTAGGTGGCACAGCCAATAGTGTAATGGGAGCAGACAGTTGCAATGGAACGTTGATAGATTAAATAAGTGGACAAACCTGGCAAATGGAGTTCAATGTAGTAAAATGTGAGTTCATCCACTTTGGATTGAAGAAAGATAGATCAGAGTATTTTCTAAATGGTGAGAAGCAGAGAGATTTAGGCATCCAAGTACAGAAATCACTCCAAGCTAGTGGACAGGTTCAACAATAATTAAAAAAGTGAATGCAATGTTAACCTCCAGCCCTCTTGAGAAAGGCTATGTTCCAGCTGTACAGAGCTCTGGTTAGACCCCACCGGGAGCACTACGTTCAGTTCCGGGCAGCACACCTCGGGAGGATATATGGGATTAAATTATGAGGACATGTTGCACAGTCTTGTATTCCCTAGAATATATAAGGTCCGATTTGAAAATTCTCATCCTTGTTTACATACCCCTCCATGGCCTCGCCCCTCCCTATCTCTCTAATCTCTTTCAGCCTCACATTCTGCCCTCTTGAGCATCGCTGATAACTGTTCAACCATCTAATTGAATGGCCTCCTAGTCCTATGTTGAATGTAAAAGTGCCATTTTGTGACTGGATGCAAGAGTTGGCCTGGCCGTCCACTGCAGCTATATTGAGGATTGCGCTGCAGCGCTACACTGTCCCCATTGAGAAACATAGAAATTTACAGCGCAGAAGGAGGCCATTTCGGCCCATCGTGTCCACTCCGGCCGACAAAGAGCTGCACGGCCCTTGGTCAGCAGCCCTGAAGGTTACATATAAACCTATGAACAATGCGGAAAGGCGAAGAGCATCCAGCCTAATTTAAAGTCTTCAATTCTGAGGTGGTGTGGCTGAAAATGTCTATCCTGTCTTTTTTTTTTTCTGTTGGAATTAGGGGAGGTTTAGACATTTAACTTGAAGTGACTGCTTTTCAGCCTGCATCTGCTGGTGTAAGGCAGGTCTGGGGTAATATTGTGGAGCGACCATGTGATAAGTGCCACTGTGACTGCTTTTGATGTGATCCTGCCATTGGCCCACATAATACTAACCTTCCCATGAAGCAGAAGTGTGTGTTGGAATCATTGTTCTAGCTTGTCATGAGTCAAACTATGTCCTGCTTGATCATTTTGTACACAGCACTCATTTTGTTTGTTTAACCACTTTGCTATTTTTTTTCAGATTAATAGTTTAGATTTAAAAATGCCAGTTTTTCAATGCTGTTGTGTGGTGTGAAGCCTTGCCCATTTGCAGGCAGCTTGGAGAACCAGTTGCTGCATAGTACAGTGACTCATCAGGCACTACCTCTGGTAGCGCTAATCAGTTCAAGCACTGCCACAACACGTTTACTGTTGCTGACTGACGCAATAAGTTTCTGTCTTTCCAAAAACATAATGCAACCAAGTGCCACATGTGCTGATGTTTCTCGGTCCTTCACCATTCAGACTCGTTGAAGTGTATGTTCTTGCAGGAGAAATGCTGTCAAAGATCATTGAAGCGGTTCGTCCTGGATAGTAATGAGACAAGTCGGCCCCACTATATCTGCACATATTGACCCTCGTTTTAATTAAAAAAACTTCCACTCTCCCTATAGAATCATAGAAATTTACAGCATGGAAGGAGGCCATTTTGGCCCATCGTGTCTGTGCTGGCCGACAAAGAGCTATCCAGTCTAATTCCTCTTTCCATCTCTTAGTCCGCAGCCCTATAATTTACACAGGTGCACATCCAAGTACTTTTTAAATGTGGTGAGGGTTTCTGCCTCTACCACCCTTTAAGGCAGTGAGTTCCAGACCCCCACCAGCCTCTGGGTGAAGACATTTCCCCTCGAAATGCCAATTACTTTAAATTTATGCACCATGGTTGTTGACCCCTCTGCTCAGGGAAATAGGCCCTTCCTATCTACTCTATCTATCTAGGCCCCTCATAATCTTATACACCTCCATAAGGTCTTCCCTCGGCCTCCTCTGTTCCAAAGAGAACAAACCCAGCCTATCCAAACCTTCCTCATAGCTAAAATTCTCCACTTTCGGCATCTTTCTTGTAAATCTCTGTACCATCTCTAGTGCAATCACATCTTTCCTGTAATGTGGTGACCAGAACTGCACGTAGTACTGCTGCTAGTTGTGGCCTAACTAATATTTTATACAGTTCAAGCATAACCTCCCTGCTCTTGTATTCTATGCTTCGGCTAATAAAGGCAAGTATTCTGTATGCCTCCTTAACCACCTTATCTACCTGGCCTGCTACCTTCAGGGATCTGTGGACATGCACTCCAAGATCCCTTTGTTCCTCTACACTTCAGTGTCCTACCATTTAATGTGTATTCCCTTGCCTTGTTAGCCCTCAACAAATGCAGTACCTCACACTTATCTGGATTAAATTCCATTTGACACTGTTCTGCCCACCTGACCAGTACATTGATATCTTCCTGCAGCTTTCTTCTTCATTATCAACCACACAGCTGATTTTTTTAAATATTAAAAAAAAAATATCATCTGCAAACTTCTTAATCTTACCCCCTACATTCAAGTATAACTCATTGATATCTATCCATCTATCTATCCATCTATCTATCTATACATCCATCTATCTATCTATACATCCATCTATCTATCTATACATCCATCTATCTATCTATACATCCATCTATCTATCTATACATCCATCTATCTATCTATACATCCATCTATCTATCTATACATCCATCTATCTATCTATCTATACATCCATCTATCTATCTATCTATACATCCATCTATCTATCTATCTATACATCCATCTATCTATCTATCTATACATCCATCTATCTATCTATCTATACATCCATCTATCTATCTATCTATACATCCATCTATCTATCTATCTATACATCCATCTATCTATCTATCTATACATCCATCTATCTATCTATCTATACATCCATCTATCTATCTATCTATACATCCATCTATCTATCTATCTATACATCCATCTATCTATCTATCTATACATCCATCTATCTATCTATCTATACATCCATCTATCTATCTATCTATACATCCATCTATCTATCTATCTATACATCCATCTATCTATCTATCTATACATCCATCTATCTATCTATCTATACATCCATCTATCTATCTATACATCCATCTATCTATCTATACATCCATCTATCTATCTATCTATACATCCATCTATCTATCTATCTATACATCCATCTATCTATCTATACATCCATCTATCTATCTATCTATACATCCATCTATCTATCTATCTATACATCCATCTATCTATCTATCTATACATCCATCTATCTATCTATCTATCTATACATCCATCTATCTATCTATACATCCATCCATCTATCTATCTATCTATACATCCATCTATCTATCTATCTATCTACATCCATCTATCTATACATCCATCTATCTATCTATCTATCTATCTACATCCATCTATCTATACATCCATCTATCTATCTATCTATACATCCATCTATCTATCCATCACAAAAAGCAAGGGACCCAGCACTGAGCCCTGCAGAACCCCACTGGAAACATCCTTCCAGTCACAAACACCCATCAACCATTACCCTTTGCTTCCTGCCCCTGAGCCAATTTTGGATCCAACTTGCCACTTTGCCCCTGGATCCCATGGGCTTTTACTTTGGTGACCAGTTTGCCATGTGGGACCTTCTCAAAAGCCTTGCTAAAATCCATATGCACTACCCTCATTGGCCCTCCATGTTACCTCCTGAAAAAATTCAATCAAGTTAGTCGGACACTATCTTCAGTTAGGAAATCCATGCTGACTGTCCTTGATTAATCCGTGTCTTTCTAAATGAAGATTTATCCTGTCCTTCTGAATTTTTTCCAATTTTTTCACTACTGAGGTTATGCTAACTGGCCTGTAATTACTCAGTCTATCCCTTTCTCCCTTCTAAAACAAAGATACCACGTTTTCAGTTGGCACCACACCTGCAGCCAGAGACGATTTGAAACTGATGGTCAGAGCCTTTGCTATTTCCTCTTACGCTTCTTTAACAGCCTGGGATACATTTCATCTGGGCTTGGGGATTTATCCACTTTCAACGCTGCTAAACCCCTTAATATTTTCTCTCTTTATTTTATATAATATTTCATGCTCCTCATTCCTGATTGCAATTTCTGCATCACCCCTCTCGTGAAAACACATACAAAGTTTTCATGAAGAACCATACCAATGTTCTTTGCCTCCCCACACAATTTACCTTTTATGGTCTCTAACAGATCCCCTACTCTTTCTTCACTTATCCTCTTGCTCTTAATGTGTATCTTTTGGGTTTTTCTTGGTTTTTTTTTTTTACTTACCAAAATGTTTTCATGCTCGCTTTGCTTTCCTAATTTCCTTTTTAATTGCACCCCTGCATTTTCTTTACCCTTCTAGAGTTTCTGCAGTATTGAGCCCTTGGTGTCTATCAAAAGCCTTTTTTTTTTTTTAAATCCTACCCTGTATGTCCCTTGGCATCTAGGGACTGCACATTTTAGTCCCACCCTTTTTCTTTAAGGGAACATAGTTGCTCTGAGCCCTCAGGATCTCCTCCTTCAATGCCTCCCACAGCTCTGACATTGATTTACCTTCAAGTCATCATCATAGGCAGTCCTTCGGAATCAAGGAAGACTTGCTTCCACTCTTAGAATGAGTCCTAAGGTGGCTGAACAGTCCAATACGAGAGCCACAGGTGGGACAGACAGACAGTCGTTGAGGGCAAGGGTGGGTGGGACAGGTTTGCCGCACGTTCTTTCCGCTGTCTGCGCTTGGTTTCTGCATGCTCTCGGCGATGAAACTTGAGGTGCTCAGCACCCTCCCGGATGCACTTCCTCCACTTTGGGCGGTCTTTGGCCAGGGACTCCCAGGTGTCCGTGAGGAGGTTGCACTTTATCAGGGAGGCTTTGAGGGTGTCCTTGTAACGTTTCCTCTGTCCACCTTTGGCTCATTTGCTTTGGGAGTCTCGTGTCTGGCATGCGGACAATGTGGCCTGCCCACAAGTAGCTGTTTCCAGTCCACTGGCTAAAACACATCGGCTTAGCAAAATTGGCTTTACACCAAGTTAGAACTTTTAATCGTGGTCTCTGTCCTTTTCCATAACTACTCCTAAATGTCACTGAATTATGAACCGTAGCACCAAAATGCTCTGCCTATATTCTGGTAAGAGGTAGTCGGACACTGTTGATAAGAACATAAGAAATAGGAGCGGGAGTCGGCCACATGGCCCCTTGAGCCAGCTGTGCCATTTAATATCATCATCATCATAGGCAGTTCCTCAATTGAGGAAGACTTGCTTCCACTCTAAAAGTGAGTTCTTGGGTGACTGAACAGTCCAATATGGGAATTACAGTCTGTGTCAGATCATGGCTGATCTGATCATGGTCTCAGCTCCACTTCCCTGTCCGCTCCCCATAACCCTTTATTCCCATATCGCTCAAAAATCTGTCTCTCTCTCCGCCTTAAATATATTCAATGACCCAGCCTCCACAGTTCTCTGAGGCAGAGAATTCCATAGATTTACAACCCTCAGAAGAAATTCCTCCTCATCTCAGTTTTAAATGGGCGGCCCCTTATTCTGAGACTATGTCCAAACAAAGAAATGGCAGACCAATTGAAGTACTTTGGTTCGGTATTCACTAAGGAGGACACAAACAACCTTCCGGATATAAGAGGTCAGAGGGTCTAGTAAGAAGGAGGAACTGAGGGAAATCCTTATTAGTCGGGAAATTGTGTTGGGGAAGTGGATGGGATTGAAAGCCGATAAATCCTCAGGGCCTGATGGACTGGATCCCAGAGTACTTAAGGAGGTGGCCTTGGAAATAGCGGATGCATTGAGTCATTTTCCAATATTCCATAGACTGTGGATCAGTTCCTATGGAGTGGAGGGTAGCCAATGTAACCCCACTTTTTTTAAAAAAAGGAGGGAGAGAGAAAACACAATTATAGACCAATCAGCCTGACATCGGTACTGGGTAAAATGATGGAATCATTTATTAAGGATGTCATAGCAGCGCATTTGGAAAGAGGTGATATGAAAGGTCCAAGTCGGCATGGATTTGTGAAAGGGAAATCATGCTTGACAAATCTTCTGGAATTTTTTGAGGATGTTTCCAGTAGAGTGGACAAGGGAGAACCAGTTGATGTGGTGTTTTTGGACTTTCAGAAGGCTTTCGACAAGGTCCCACACAAGAGATTAATGTGCAAAGTTAAAGCACATGGGATTGGGGGTAGTATGCTGATGTAGATTGAGAACTGGTTGGCAGACAGGAAGCAAAGAGTAGGAATGGATACTTTTTCAAAATGGCAGGCAGTGACTAGTGGGGTACCGCAAGGTTCTGTGCTGGGGCCCCAGCTGTTTACATTGTACATTAATGATCTGGACGAGGGGATTAAATGTAGTATGTCCAAATTTGTGGATGACACAAAGTTGAGCTGTGAGGAGGATGCTATCAGGCTGCAGAGTGACTTGGATAGGTTAGGTGAGTGGGCAAATGCATGGCAGATGAAGTATAATGTGGATAAATGTGAGGTTATCCACTTTGGTGGTAAAAACAGAGACAGACTATTATCTGAATGATGACAGATTAGGGAAAGGGGAGGTGCAATGAGACCTGGGTGTCATGGTACATCAGTCATTGAAGGTTGGCATGCAGGTACAGCAGGCGGTTAAGAAAGCAAATGGCATGTTGGCCTTCATAGCGAGGGGATTTGATTACAGGGGCAGGGAGGTGTTGCTACAGTTGTACAGGGCCTTGGTGAGGCCACACCTGGAGTATTGTGTACAGTTTTGGTCTCCTAACTTGAGGAAGGACATTCTTGCTATTGAGGGAGTGCAGCGAAGGTTCACCAGACTGATTCCCAGGATGGTGGGACTGACATATCAAAAAAGACTGGATCAACTGGGCTTGTATTCACTGGAGTTCAGAAGAATGAGAGGGGATCTCATAGAAACGTTTAAAATTCTGATGGGTTTAGACAGGTTAGATGCAAGAAGAATGTTCCCTATGTTGGAAGTCCAGAACCAGGGGTCACAGTCTAAGGATAAGGTGTAAGCCATTTAGGACCGAGATGAGGAGAAACTTCTTCACCCAGAGAGTGGTGAACCTGTGGAATTCTCTACCACAAAGTTGTTGAGGCCAATTCACTAAATATATTCAAAAAGGAGTTGGATGTCGTCCTTACTACTGGGGGATCAAGGGGTACGGCGAGAAAGCAGGAATGGGGAACTGAGGTTGCATGTTCAGCCATGAACTCATTGAATGGCGGTGCAGGCTCGAAGGGCTGAATGGCCTACTCCTGCACTTATTTTCTGTTTCTTTTACAAGTCTGCGTCTGCTCTGTCCACACTGTCGAGGAACAAAGATGACACTACAAGGTAGGTAATCTCTTCCATTCATTAATGTTGAAATGCAGTAACTTTTGAAAACTGAATGAGCTTATTGTGCGACAGGTTGTCCATGAACAAATTGTCAATGTCCTATTTAAACAAGTGCTAAATGGAAAATGAACCCATGTATGTGCTTTCAATCTTTTCTGTAGCTCTGGGATGTGGAGTTCAAAGACTGGGGCCAGAACCTGAAAGCCAGCAGTTAGTTAAGTAAGTGTCTTTCATTTGTTCAATGAGCCAAATCTGCTGTTCCTTTGGCAGGGTTATGCTCAGTTGATCTCTTTGCTGGATCTGTTGCCACATTTACTGCACTTCAAAAAGCAATGGATTGGCTGTGACTTGCTTTGGGATGTCATAAGGAGGTGAGAGGCCTTTTCTTGCCGATTGCATGCACTTCCTGTAAGCCCCAGGCTTCCTTCACACTCAGCATAGTCTCTGACTCACTGAGCAAAGCCACAGGAGATCAGCTATATCCCCACCGTGCCCCCGGATAGCAATGCAATGGTGGCATCCTAGTCTAGTTTTCCTCTTGCTAGGCCAACAGTGCTGAGGTCAGTTAACACCTTGTACTTTCTGACTTATTGACACATTGCTTTTAACAACAGAGAACCAGGATCAATTGCTGGTTCTGGACTGCCATTAGGATTGGGCATTGTGTGGCAGCTGGATAGGACAAGTCGGCAGCCTGGTCAGATACTGTGCTCTCTCAGCTTGAGGCACTTGCTTGGATCAGTCTGAAGTGACTTCTGTCTATTTTCACCCCTGGAAGAAGCAAGTAGTTTGCCTGTTTGCCCCCCCCCCCCCCCCCCCCCAATTTTCTGGGTGATACCAAACATTAGCCGGGGAATGTTAATATGCTTAAGTCTTCGCTCATGATCATGAATTCTCTTCCAGTTATTTTTTTAAAAGAAGTATATTCTTGTGTTAAACCGAGATTGTGACTATTAATCCGTGATGTTGATCATTCTCACTCTAGCTTGAGACAGAATGTAGATCCAGAGTATTGCAAAGTCAGAAATGGCCACTGACTACCTGCAGCAGTCCTGACACCATGTCGTGTACCTCCAGTAACCTCAGTAACCAAATCAAAACCTCTGGAGCTTTAAATGATAATCAAAATTCTGTCCATACATGAAAAACAAATCCTCGAATACAGGAAATGTGTATAAAAATGTGCTGTATCCCCTGTTTGAGTCCTTGCTTTTGTTTTCCTGTTCCATCATTTCTTTATTCTCCACAGTTACAATCGGAGTCTCAGTAAGTTTGAGCTTTACATTTGAATCCAAACTAAAGGAATGTTGTTTTTGAAATCAGAAAGTGGTCCATTGACATCGGACGCCCTCTTGGAAAAGGCAAATTTGGAAATATGTGTACTTGGCTCGTGAACGGGATTCACAGTTTATCCTGGCACTGAAGGTGCTTTTCAAATCCCAGCTCGAGAAAGAGAATGTTGAGCATCAACTCCGCCGAGAGATTGAAATACAGTCTCGCCTCAAGTAAGTCAGTGTCTGTCTCTTTTACCCAGGCCCATCTCTGTGCTGCTTAGAAGTACAGTCCTTCCTGGAGAAATTATTTTCACTCTTTATTTTACAGGCACTTTTTGGTATTTGCAGGTAGCCTTGTGACATGGGTTGTGAAGTAGGAGAGGAATAGGAACAGGAGGAGGCCATTCAATTCGATCATGACTGATCTGCATCTTAACCTCATTCACTCGCCTTGGTTCCATATTTCAATTGGCCCAGCCTCGTCAGCTTTTTGGGGGTGAGAATTCCAGATTTCCACGACCCTTTGTGAAAAGATGCTTCCTACCTGTTGCTCACCTATCCCAAGTGCTTGGCAGGTTCACTCCTGAACGGTCTAGCTCTAATGTGAAGGTTATGCCCCCTTGTTTTGGCCTCTTACACCAGAGGAAATAGTTTTAGTTTGTACGTTGTTGGAAAGCACAGTATCTGTCATTCCAGTGTCTTCTTGCATGACCTCATTTAGGGTGCAGCGCAGGACAATGTTTGGTGCTTGTTTTTCTCTCCACTTCCAAAAAGAAGAGAACTTTACATTAAAAGCTGCACATCACAAAATGTCCCCTCTTTTGATTAGCCAAAAGCTGATGCAATTCCTTCCAACGAGGCTGTGGGATTGGGGACAGGCACTGGAGTCTGGGACAGCTGCATGTGCAGTGAGTGTTGAAATGTATTGCTGGGCTGCAGCCATTGTTTCATATTCAAATGAGCACCAAACCTGTGTCTTACCTGTGTACATTGTAAATTCCTTTGTGGACAGAAACAGAAATCGTTGCCCTCCCTGGGAACTCCAGTGCAGTGGATTAGAATGCTGACCTGTTCTAGGGCTTGGTTTTGCATCCAGCTCAAATTGATGTCAGAAATGCCTGTTAGCTGTCTGATGCTTGGTGAACTTGGACAGCCTCATCCTAGTTCCTAGCAGAGACCTCAATACACTCATTTGACAACCGTAGCAGTATGAGAAGAGGCAAAATCGCATTGCTGGGGTAGTGGCGTGCTTTTTCTAGGTAGGGTTCCTGTATACGGAGTCTCATTGTACCTGAATACGTGAACCACCTGTCCCCTAAAATCAGCCCAAAGCTTTTGCCCAAATGCATTCCTCACTAGAGTAGGTTTGTTCCGTGACCTCGACAGAATTTGATCCACAATGAGCTGACCAGTCAATGCCATCTAAGGGAAGGAGGTTCCAGGCCTGTGGTGGTTGGCCATTTGTTGCAAAGAGCACCCGTGATCCAATACTTTTTCAATTTCAGGCATCCAAATATCTTGAGGCTGTACAACTATTTCTTCGATCGGACGAGAATTTACCTGATAGAATATGCCCCTCGAGGAGAGCTGTACAAAGAGCTGCAGCAATCCGGCTGTTTCACTGAGCAGAGAACAGCCACTGTGAGTGAGAATCAGTAAATGACATATCTTGGTTGTAAAGTGCTGGCTAATTCTGTTCTCCTGTCATTGTCTTGTGCTTTGCACCTTGTGTAACCTCCATTAACAATGTTGCTGGGAGGCGAAGGAGCACCAGTCATCGAGGTGACTGGCTTGGAACGTCTCCCTGTAAAGTGCTGAACCTGCACCTGGGCAGGAGCGGAAGCAATGTCCTAGGGGGAGTGTTTGCTTGTGCTGTTGGGGAGGAGTTAAACTAATATGGCAGGGGGATGGGAACCAATGCAGGGAGACAGAGGGAAACAAAATGGAGACAGAAGCAAAAGACAGAGGAGATGAGTACAAGTGGAGGGCAGACAAATCCAAGGCAAAAAACAAAAAGGGCCACTACAGCAAAATTCTAAAGGGTGAAAATGTAATAAAAAGGCTAGCCTGAAAGCTTGGTGCCTCAATGCAAGGAGTATTCAGAACCCAGGAGAGGGCTTTGAGCTAGTTAAGAGTGGGTAAGAGCTCCGATGAAAAGGACCCCAAAAGGCAGGATGCAACAGAGCAGAGTAGCACTGGGATAAGTGCTACTGGGATAACGACAATATGTATGAATATAAAGGGACTGCAGGAGGGGTCAAAACTAAAAATCATGGTTTAAAAACTAGTATTAAAACACTCTACCTAAACACACTCAGCATTCGAAATAAAGTAAATAAGTTGACGGCACAAATCACTACAAATGGGTATGATTTGGTGGCCATTACAGAAACGTAGTTGCAGGGTGGCCAAGACTGGGAATTAAACATACAGGGGTATCTGACAATTCGGAAAGAGGCAAGAAGGGAAATGAGGTGGGGGAGCTCTGTTAATAAATCTGCTCTAATCAATAAAATGTTGAATCATTGTGGGTGGAGATTAGAGATAGTAAGGGGAAAAAGTCACTGGTGGGTGTAGTTTATAGGCCCCCAAATAATAACTTCACGGTGGGGCGGACAATAATCAAGGGAATAATGGAGGCATGTGGAAAAGGAACGGCAGTAATCATGGGGAATTTTAACCTACATATCGATTGGTCAGATCAAATCGCACGGGGTATCCTTGAGGAGGAATTCATAGAATGCATATGGGATTGTTTCTTAGAACAGTATGTTACAGAACCTACAAGGGAGCAAGCTATCTTAGATCTGGTCCTGTGTAATGAGACAGCAATAATAAACTATCTCCAAGTAAAAGATCCTCTCTGAGTGATCACAGTATGGTTGAATTTGTAATACAGATTGAGGGTGAGGAAGTAGTGTCTCAAATGAGTGTACTATGCTTAAACAAAGGGGACTACAGTAGGATGAGGGCAGAGTTAGCTAAAGTAGACTGGGAACACAGACTAAACGGTGGCACAATTGAGGAACAGTGGAGGACTTTTAAGGAGCTCTTTCATAGTGCTCAACATAAATATATTCCAGTGAAAGAGAAGGAATAACCAAGGAAATAAATAAAGGAGAGTGTCAAATTAAAACCCAATGCATAATAAGGTGGCCAAGGTTAGTGGGGAAACTAGGAGATTGGGAAAATTTTAAATGACAGCAAAGAATGACTAAGACAGCAATAAAGAAAGGAAAGATAGATTACGAAAGTAAACTTGCGCAAAACTTAAAAACAGATAGTAAAAGCTTTTACCGATATATAAAATGGAAAAGAGTGATTAAAGTAAATGTTGGTCCCTTAGAAGATGAGAAGGGGGATTTAATAATGGGAAATGTGGAAATGGCTGGGACCTTAAACAATTATTTTGCTTCGGTCTTCAGTGGAAGACACAAAAACCATGCCAAAAATTGCTGGTCACGGGAATGTGGGAAGGGAGGACCTTGAGATTATCACTAGGGGGGGTAGTGCTGGACAGGCTAATGGGACTCTAGGTAGATGAGTCCCCTGGTCCTGATGAAATGCATCCCAGGGTATTAAGAGATGGCAGAAGTTATAGCAGATGCATTTGTTATAATCTACCAAAATTCTCTGGACTCTAGGGAGGTACCCGTGGATTGGAAAGCGGCTAATGTAACGCCTCTGTTTTTTTTTAAAAAAGGGGGCAGACAAAAGGCAGGTAACTATAGGCCGGTTAGTTTAACATCTGTAGTGGGGAAAATGCTTGAAGCTATCATTAAGGAAGAAATAGTGGGACATCTAGATAGGAATAGTGCAATCAAGCAGACGCAACATGGATTCATGAAGGGGAAATCATGTTTAGCTAATTTACTGGAATTCTTTGAGGATATAACGAGCATGGTGGATAGCGGTGTATCGATGGATGTGATGTATTTAGATTTCCAAAAGGCATTCGATAAGGTGCCACACAAGGTTACTGCAGAAGATAAAGGTATGCAGAGTCAGAGGAAATGTATTAGCATGGATTGAGAATTGGCTGGCTAACAGAAAGCAGAGAGTCAGGATAAATGGGTCCTTTTTCGGGTTGGAAATCGGTGGTTAGTGTGCCACAGGGATCTGTGCTGGGACCACAGCTGTTTACAATATATATAGATGACCTGGAAGAGGGGACAGAGTGTAGTGCACCAAAATTTGCAGATGACACAAAGATTAGTGGGAAAGTGGGTTGTGTGGAGGACACAGAGGCTGCAAAGAGATTTAGATAGGTTAAGTGAATGGGCTAAAGTTTGGCAGATGGAATACAATGTTGGAAAATGTGACGTCATCCACCTTGGGGGGGGGGGGGGGGGGGGGGAAGGGGGGAAACCAGCAAAAGGAATATTATTTGAATGGGGAGAAATTACAACATACTGCGGTGCAGAGGGACCTGGGGGTCCTTGTGCATGAAACTCTTTTAGGAGTAAACAAAAAACATTAAACCATGCCCCCCGATCTGGGGGAAACACCAACATTTACAAGGCCCTTTTTTTTATTTTTTGGGGGTTTTTTTGGGCACAGAATCACACTTTTTTTTTTTCCCAAGTGCCCCCTATAAAAGGGAAGGGGGACACTAAAAGCACCGGCAATTAAAACAAATTAACTTAAAAACATAAAATCAAATTAAAATTTGGTTGCCGGGCATGATGATGCACTCCAGTCCCTCCGGTGCCCACCTCGGGGAAGGCCGCGAGCGTACCGGTGGACACCGCGTGCTCCATCTCCAAGGACACCCTGGACCAGATGTATGCGCGGAAGAGAGGCAGGCAGTCTGGCTGAACGACCGCCCGCTGCCTGGACCAGCTGATGGCCCCCTTGGCCGTGCCCAGGAGCAGTCCTACGAGGAGGCCCTCGGACCTACCCGCTCCCCTCCGCACAGGGTGCCCGAAGATCAGGAGTGTGGGACTGCAGTGCAGCCAGAATTTCAGGAGCAGCCCCTTTAAATAACAGAACAGGGGCTGCAACCTCGTGCACTCAATAAAAACATGGAACACTGACTTTTCCAGACCGCAAAAATTGCAGGCGGCCTGGGAGCCCGTGAACCGGCGTAAAAATTTATTGCACGGCACTGCTCCGTGCACCACCCTCCAGGCCAAGTCCCCGACAAATAGTGGGAGGACCCCTGCGTAGAGTGCCCTCCATCGGGGACCCCCGCCTCCTCCGGACGGCAAGATGGTACGCCATGGCGTGTCCGGACGGCAGGCGAGGATGGCGAAGTTGAGAGTGTGCAGGAGCAGCCCGTACAGGAAACCCCTCCGCGCGGAACTGAAAGGCACGGAGGGGATTTCCCCGAGGCGGCTCAAGTTGTGAGGCGCCGGCCCCCGAGGGAGGTTCCGGGGTTTGGCGCCGATGAGGAATTCTGTCCGGACGGGGGTCAGTTCGGACAGGATCTCCCCACGTGCTTGAGCCTCCTCGATGCCCCTAACGGAGTCGGGGCCCACAGCTCTTTTTAGCGACTCGATGGCATCGGCCGCGTGGCGGACGTTGGCAGAATTTAGGCGCCGCGCCAGCGTGTCTGGCGCCATCCAGCCCGCTCCTCCGCCATCGAGCAGGTCCTTGACCCTGGTCACCTCACCAGCCACAGCCCTCTCGTCCGACCGCCACCCTAAACCTCGGTCGTGGAGGTACGGATTCCCGAGCAGCGGCTCCTGCAGGACAGCCGCCACTCCAGCCGGTGGAGAGCTGCGCTTGGTGGAGACTTTGTTCCAGACCCTGATGAGTTCCTTGTAAAAGACAGGCAGATCCCGGAGGGCGGTCCTGACGCCCCCCACACTCTCAAACAGGAGCTGCGTGTCGTAGTTGAGGCTGTGCTGTTGGCGGAAGAAATACATCGCCAGAGCACGCCACCTAGGAGGGGGCTCGACGTAAAGGTATCTCTGCAGGGTCTGAAGACGGAAAGTCGCGAGCTGGGTGCTGATTCACACCAACAACTGACCGCCCTCCCCAAGCAGGAGCCTCAAGACTGCCGCAGAGACCCAGTGCTTCCTGTTGTTCCAGAAGAAGTCCACCAGCTTCTTCTGTATCTTGGCGACAAACGCAGGGGGAGGGGTCAAAGTGACCAGCCGGTACCACAACATGGCGGCCACCAGCTGGTTTATGACTAGCGCTCGACCCCTGTAGGACAGCACTCGGAGCAATCCTGTCCAGCGCCCTAGGCGAGCGGTGACCTTGGCCTCCAGCTCTTGCCAGTTCGCCGGCCAGGCTTCCTCGTCGGGGCTAAGGTAGACTCCCAGATAGAGGAGATGGGTCGTGCTCCAGGCAAAAGGCCTGAGCTCCTCCGGCAGGGAGTCCACCCGCCACTGACCCACCAGGAGTCCGGAACATTTTTCCCAGTTGATTCTGGCGGAGGATGCGGCCGAGTAAATCTCCTGGCGCTCACTCATCCTCCGCAGGTCAGCGGGATCCTCTACCGCGAGGAGCACGTCGTCGGCGTAAGCCGAGAGGGCGACCTCCACGCCCGGCCCTTGCAGAGCCAGTCCCGTCAACCTCGTCCGCAGGAAAGGCTCCACGCAGACGGCATATAACTGGCCGGACATGGGGCATCCCTGGCGCACCCCTCTCCCAAAGCGAAGGGGCGCCGTCAAGGACCCGTTAACCTTAATCAGACACTCCGCGGCGGCGTACAATAGTCGGATCTGGGCGACGAAATGCGTCCCGAACCCGAAAGCGCGCAGAGTTCCGAACAGATAGTCGTGATCCACCTTGTCGAACGCCTTCTCTTGGTCGAGGGATAGGAAGGCGACCGACAGACCAGCCTCCTGGGAATAATGGATGAGGTCCCGGACCAGATGGATGTTATCGTGGATTGTCCGGCCCGGGACCGTGTAGGACTGGTCGGGGTGGATCATGTGGTCCAGCACGGCACCAAGGCGAGCAGACATTGCCCTGGTGAAGATTTTGTAGTCCGTGCTGAGGAGGGAGACCGGGCGCCAGTTCTTAAGGAGGCGGAAATCGCCCTTCTTAGGCAGCAGGACGATGACTGCCCTGCGCCAAGAGAGGGGCATCTCCCCGGTCGCCAGACTTTCCCCCAGGACCCGCGCGTAGTCGCTCCCCACAACGTCCCAGAACGCCCTGTGGAACTCCACGGTCAGCCCATCCAGCCCCGGGGCTTTTCCCCTCGAGAGCCGGTCGAGGGCGCCAGTCAGCTCCGCCAGGCTTAGCGGAGCTTCCAGATTTTCAGCGCCCTCCGGGCTGACCTTCGGCAGGTCCTCCCACAAAACTCTACGCGCTTCCTCGCTGGATGACTCCGGAGAGAACAGGGCCCCGTAATATTCACGGGCCCTGTTGTTGACACTCTCCGGATTCGAGACGAGAGAGCCTTCGTCGGCCAGCAGCGTCAAGAGCTGCTTACGGACACCGTCTTTTTTCCAGCGAGTAGAAGTGGGAGCCGCGGTCCAGATCCCGCAGGAACCGGATCCGCGACCTCACGAACGCGCCTCGGGACCCGACGAGCTGCAGGTCCTTCAGCGCGGCCTTCTTCGCTTCGTACATCGTCCGCAGGGCCGGGTCCCTGACGACTTGACCGAGACGGGACTCCAGGTCGAGCACCACTTTTTCTAGGCGCCCGACCCTGGCCGCCCGCCTCTTGGTCGACCCCCTCGCGTACTCTTGACAGAAGACGCGGACGTGAGCCTTGCCCACGTCCCACCATAGCCTCAAGGAGGGGAAGCCCCCCTGCTTCTGTCGTTTCTGGGCCGACTGGAGAAGGAACGAGTCCTGGAACCGCACATCCTCCAGCAGCCGGTTGTTAAAATGCCAGTACGCGGACCCCGTCCTCGCGCGGAGCGAAGCGAGCTCCGCCCACACCAGGTGGTGCGAACACGGCACCGGACGCAGGAAACGCACGCCCGAGACACGTAAAGGCGGTCGACTCGACCATCCTACTCCAGGCCTCACCCAAGTAAAGGCGCTGGAGTCGGGATGGAGATTTCGCCAGACGTCCACCAAGTCGAAGGACCCGACCAGGTCCCTCAACTTCTCCATTGCCGTCATGCTCTGCGGGGCACCGGAGCGGTCCCTCGCCTCAAGGGTGCAGTTAAAATCCCCCCCGAGGACAATGCAGTCGCCGACGTCGACGGAGCCAAGAAGAGCGGACACCTCTTCAAAGAAGCGCGTTTGCTGCGGGCCGGGCTGAGGGGCGTACACGTTCACGAGATGGAGCGGCACGTCCCCCAGGCGAACCGTTGGGTGCAGCAAGCGGCCTGGCACGGGCTCCTCGACCCCCAAGATCTCCGGCTGAAAATGCGGGGCCAGCAAGATGGCCACCCCACGAAGTGGCGGTGAGGTGGCTCATGCGGACCTCTCCTTGCCATTCCAGGAGCCACGTGGCTTCGTCTCCCGGAACGGTGTGGCTTTCTTGCAGGAAGCACGCCGCATATTTCCCCTCCCGCAGGAGCGAAAAATTGTTAAATCTACGGCGTGTCTCTCTGCCGCCGTTGATGTTGAGGCTGGCTATGGTTATCTTCATGACAAGAGCATAGTGCAACCTCTACCTAACCTATTGTGGGGGTGGGGGGAGTGGAGTCGTTTGTTGACCTCCACTCCTTTAGCAGCCCAGCGAGGAACTTTTTGAGCCGGCGCAGCTCAAGGCCTTGCGCCTTTGATAAGGGCCCACCTCGGCGATGCGGACGGAAGCGATGAGCAGCCCCGGCTCGGACCATCTTTCCCGGGCCAGATGGGTTCGGTTGCGGCGACCCTGGCTCTGGACCAAAATGTCCCGGAGATCCTCTACGGGAATGAGGGGGGACTCAGCGGCGGGCACGAGGAGATCCACCGCCTCACTGGCGATGGACTCGATCTTCACCCGCGTCCTCCACTGAGTCCCCGTCCTCCTCCTGGGAGGTCGCCGCTAGCAGCCGGCCCGTCGACCGCACGAGGTACGGCAAACGGCCCGGCCGCTCCATCCGGCCCTGGCTCCGCCCCGATCCCACCCCCAGGATCGTCGGCAGAGGAGTCCCCACTGGGCTCTTTTATAATTGGTGCTGGGTCGGGAAGCGACAGCGGAAGGGGTTCCTCCTCCGCTCCAGGAACCGGGGAACACGGAGAGACCTGGTCAAAGTAATGTTCCGGGTCCACCAAGTACCCCAGCTCTAAAGTAGGGGGCGAGGGTGGTTGTTCTTTCCCCCTCCCCGCCGCCACCCCCTGGCCCAGCGTGTACAGACTCGTTAAAATCATTCATTGCCGTTTCTTCCGGGCCGAGCGACACCCAGGGGAAGTTGGATAATAGCTGGGCGGTCTCGGGTACGGCCTTTTCGGCCCCGCCCACCTCAGTCCCCGGGATGCTCGACCCGGCGGCAACGCATTCCTCCGCTGGCCCCACGACAGGCAGATCTTTCACGCCATCCCCGGGAGGCAGCGGCTGGGCAGCCTCGACTGCCTCACCCTTCCCGGGGACAGATTCCTCACGCCTACGGCGCGGTTTGGGGACGCGGGACACACGGCAGGCACCGACTCCTCCGCGGAGGGATGTTGTTCCCCCTCCGCCTCATTGGAGTGGCGCCTCCTTTTGTTCCTGGGGGTGCGCGGAGGCAGGGAGACCTCCATGTCTGCCGAGGCCTCGCGCTCCACCCCCTCCCCCCCTTTTTCTTATCTTGCCCGCGCCCGAGCCCCTCTGATACTAGTCAAGGGCACGGGCTCAGGGCACCCCGCGCTCGCCGGTGACAGGGTTGGGCCGAGCGTGGTAAACAGCTTGTCTGGCGCACCGAGGGGACCCGCCTCTAGATGTTTCGTCTTCTTCCGCGTCTTCTTTCCGGCCGGACGCTCTCCCTCCCCCCACTGCCGAAGGCCGTGAAACCAAAGGCCCCCGACGATGCCCGCGCACCCACAGCTCCCGGCACGCGCACGCTACTAGGGGGAGGGGTGGCGGCGGCACCAGCCTTGGCCGCCCTCGGTGGTTTGGCGGCTTTGGAGGCGGGGCAGTTCTTGCGAACGTGCCCCACCTCCCTGCAGGCATGGCACCGCACGCCGTCCGACGTCCAAAAGACGCGGTAGGCAGTCCCCTCGTGCACCACATTAAAATTTCCCTCCGTCGTCTCCTCCCGCGCCAGCCGGACAAAGAGCTGGCGGCGGAAGGAGAACACATGGCGCAGGCTGTTCTCCGAGGCCAAGCGGTATGGGGTTGATCCCCGACCTTGCCTCCCCCAGTTGGTGTAGGTGAGGGAGGAGGAGCTCAGCGGGAACAAAGGGCGGGACGTTTGAAATGATGACCCTCTGCGCGGTGGCCTCGAGAGGGTCCACCGGCAGGAACACCCCGCCCACCGTGAGCCCCTTTTCAATGGCCAGGGACACCACCCGCTCCGACCCCAGGAAGAACACGGCCTTCCCAGACATCTTGGAGGCTGCGACAATGGCCGAGGGGCCGACTAACCCAGCCATCGCCCGCACGCACTCCTCAATGCTCATTGTGGGGTGAGTGTAGCTCTTGACCCCGTGTTTTTTTTTGTGATCAGTCTGAAAGGTGGCAGGGCAGCAGGTGGCGCAGGAGGTGCCGTGGATGTGGACGCCGCCTGCGCATATGTCCTTGCTGGCCCTGCCACCGGCGTGGATGGGGTCGCCATCACGGGGTCCCTTTAAGGGCTACACCCACCCCAAAGTCACAGGCCTTAATGGTCTTAAGTGGCCTCGTTTAATATTTGAACAGAGGGAGCTCTGAAAGAGGCTCACCTCTCCCCTAGTTGGCAATTGGGGAGGGGCCTTGCTCCCTCTGCTCAGTTGTCTTAATTGTTTTGTAAAAAATTAGGAGGAAAGGGCTCAGAGGGGAGAGACATAGAGAGAGGGGGTGTGGGAAAGAGGGACGCTGCGAGGGCAGGTCTCCCCTCACAGCAATGGGTGGGTGCTTCTTGGGGTGCACTCCCCAGATGGCAAAAAAAAACAGTCTTTTAAGAATGGTCTTCGGGTGGGGGGAGAAGATGTCTTCACCTGGGTTGGCTGGAGCCACCCAGGCACACACTCCCAACGATCTTTAATAGGGTGATAGTTTTCAGCCAGGTAGCTCCAGCTATCCCAGGCTAGGCAGTGGGGGAGAGGTGCTTCAGTGGTGTGTGGGCCTAGCTGTAGGCAAGACCCCCACACACACTTCCACACACGCCCCCCCGCGATGTTCCGGCCCTCGACTGGTCTTCTTTCCTCCCCCCACCGATACAACAAAGTCTTTTTAGGGGAATGCACCAAAACACTCTGGTTTAAGAAGTCTTTCCCTCCTTCCACACTGGTAAGTAGTTCTTTTTTTCCCCCTCTCTCCAACTCTTTGTAGAAATAATGAAGGTGTTGCAGTCTTCTGTTCTCTTCCTCTCCCTCTAGATGGATGGTAATGAAGCCCCTTCCTTCCTCCTCTTCCTGGGCTGGTCTCAGGGCTCTCAAAGGCCTTCCAGACAGGAGCAAAAGCAGTAGCTCCTTCCCTCACTGCTCCAGGCTCCAACTGAATAGGCCACGCCTCCAAAGCTCTACCATTGGTCCTTGTGCATGAAACTCTTTTAGGAGCAAACAAAAAACATTAAACTGTGCCCCCCGATCTGGGGGAAATACCAACATTTACAATGCCCTTTTTTGGTTTTTTTGGCACAGAATTGAATTTTTCTCCAAGTGCCCCCTATAAAAGGGGAGGGGGGACACTAAAAGCACCGGCAATTAAAACAAATTAACTTAAAAACATAAAATCAAATTAAAATTTGGTTGCCGGGTGTGATGATGCACTCCAGTCCCTCCGGTGCCCACCTCTCGCGGAAGGCCGCGAGTGTACCGGTGGACACCGCATGCTCCATCTCCAAGGATACCCTGGACCGGATGTATGCGCGGAAGAGAGGCAGGCAGTCTGGCTGAACGACCCCCCTCGACCGCCCGCTGCCTGGACCGGCTGATGGCACCCTAGGCCGTACCCAGGAGCAGTCCTACGAGGAGGCCCTCGGACCTAGCCGCTCCCCTCCACACAGGGTGTCCAAAGATCAGGAGTGTGGGACTGAAGTGCATGAATCCCAAAAAGTTAGTTTTCAGGTGCAGCAGGTAATCAGGAAGGCGAATGGAATGTTGCCCATTGCGAGAGAGATGGAGTACAAAAGCAGGGAGGTCCTGCTGCAACTGTACAGGGTATTGGTGAGGCCGCACCTGGAGTACTGCGTGCAGTTTTGGTCACCTTACTTAAGGAAGGATATACTAGCTTTGGAGGGGGTACAGAAACAATTCACCAGGCTGATTCCGGAGATGAGGGGGTTACCTTATGATAGATTGAGTAGACTGGGTCTTTACTCGTTGAAGTTCAGAAGGATGAGGGGTGATCTTATAGAAACCTTTAAAATAATGAAAGGGATAGACAAGATGGAGGCAGAGGTTGTTTCCACTGGTTGGGGAGATTAGAATGAGGGGGCACAGCCTCAAAATACGAGGGAGCCAAGTTGAGAAGGAATTTCTTTTCCCAGAGGGTTGTGAATCTGTGGAATTCTCTGCCTGAGGAAGCAGTTGAGGCTAGCTCATTGAATGTATTCAAATCAGAGATTTTTAACTAATAAGGGAATTAAGGGTTATGGGGAGCGGGCGGTTAAGTGGAGCTGAGTCCACGGCCAGATCAGCCATGATCTTGTTAAATGGCGGAGCAGGCTCGAGGGGCTAGATGGCCTACTCCTGTTCCTAATTCTTATGTTCTTATGTTTGAACAGGGCATGTGAGGAACCACAGCTGCAAATTGCACACAACTTGTCTGGGCCTCAACTCCTGCTGCAGCTGTCAGTCCCAGATCAGTAGGTGTCATGTTAACAAAAGCCAAAGACTGCAGGTGCTGGAACCTGAAATAAAAACACAAAATGCTGGAAACCTCAGCAGGTCAGGCAGCATCTGTGAGAGAAACAGTTAACGTTTTGGGTCGTTGACCCTTCGTCAGAACTGGAAACGTTGGTGATGTAACAGATTCTTAAGGAAGTGTAGGGGCAGTGAACGGGAAGGTCTGTGTTCGGGGGAAGGCAGAAGAGATTTAAGAGACAAAAATGAGATGGTAATGGCACAAATTGGGAAGCAAAAGATGAGTCGATGGGGTGTGATGGTGGAATCATCACCAGCTGCCCTGGGAAGAGGAAAGAGGGTGGGGGGTTTGTAAAAGTGAAAGGGGGGGAAAGATGAAGCTATGGATGTAACGAAGCACAACGTAAGCTCGAGGAACAGCACCACCTCTTCCGTTTAAACACTTTACAGCCTTCCGGACTCAACATAGAGTTCAACAATTTCAGATTGTAACCTCTGCCCATTTTTTTTTCCCTTTGCATGCAGAACGTGGAGTGATGCTGAACCTGTTTTTTTTTTTTTTGTTTGAATACTGCAGTACATTTTGGAGCTGGCAGACGCATTACAGTATTGTCATTTAAAGAAGGTTATTCACAGAGACATCAAACCAGAGAACCTGCTCCTGGGTCTGTGCGGGGAGCTGAAAATAGCTGACTTTGGGTGGTCTGTGCACGCTCCGTCATCAGGGTTTGTGAGAATCTCATTTGTAGCCTCCTGTTTGTGAAAGGCCAGTAAACTTCTGGTCGCTGTTATCTCCTGTCTGCAGTTCTCTTTTTTTTTTTGGAGAGAGGGAGTCAACAGTTTAGTGGCAAAGGGGTCGAGGAATCAAGAAGTGGGTCTCCTGGACAAGTTGAGCACGGCGAGGTCAAGAAGGAGATCCAGGAGAGAGTGCAGAAAGATGTGAGTGAGGCTAGTGCACGGTCATATGGAAGTTCATTTATACAAGGAGTTGAGTCAAAATGAATCTCATTTTCAGGTTGGCAGGCTGTAACTAGAGGATTGGTGCTGGGGACTCAGCTATTTACAGTCTGTGTAATGACTTTGATGAAGGGACCGAGTGCAGTGTATCCAAGTTTGCTGCTGATACAAAGCTAGGTGGGAAAGCAAGCTGTGAGGAGGACACACAGCGTGCAAAGGGATTTGGACAGGTTCAGTGGGTGGAGTATAATGTGGGGAAATATGAGGTTATTTACTTTGGTAGGAAGAATAGAAAAACAGAATATTTTTTAAATGGTGAGAAGCAATTAACTGTCGGTGTTCCGAGAGGTTTGGGTATCCTCGTACAGGAAATATATAAAGCTAGCATGCAGTTACAGCAAGCAATTAGGAAGGCAAATGGCATATTGGCCTTTATTGCATGGGGGTTGAAGTATAAGAATAAGGAAGTCTTGCTACAGTTGTACTGGTCCTTGGTGAGACCACACCTGGAGTACTGTGCACAGTTTAGGTCTCTGTATCTAAGGAAGGATACACTACCTTGGAGACGGTGCAACAAAGGTTCATTATATTGATCCCTGGAATGACAGGGTTGTCCTGTGAGGAGCGATTGAGCAGACTGGGTCTATACTCTTGAGTTTAGAAGAATGAGAGATGATCTCATTGCCACACAAGATTCTGGGAGGGCTTGATGCTGAGAGGTTGTTTCCCTGGGCTGGAGAGTCTAGAACAAAGGGGCACAGCACCAGGCTAAGGGGTCAGCCATTTAAGACTGAGATGAGGAGGAATTTCTTCACTCCGAGGGTTGTGCATCTTTGGAATTCTCTACCCCAAAGGGCTGTGGTTGTTGAGTCATTGAGTATATTCAGAACTGAGAGTTAGATTTTTGGACTCTAGGGATATGGGGATTGGGCAGAAAGTGGAGTGGAGGTGGAAGATCAGCCATGATGTGATTGAATGGTGGAGGAGGCTCGAGGGGCCGTATGGCCTACTCCGGCTCCTAATTCTTATGTTCTTGAGTATTGATCATGAGGAAAATCTCCATCTCCCGTGCCTCAGCTTGTGCCCTAGCTCCCGCGGACTACTTATGCTGTTTGCTGGCTGGTGATTTGGGGGGATTTCTTCAGGCAAGATCCATCTTCACTGGAGGAAGGGGGAAGCTAATAAGTCACCCCTTCCACTGGCTGAATGTTGGTAAAAGGAGATGCACCTTCTCTGTTTCGTGTCTCCATCTCCATGCTGATATGGACCTGAAACCTTGGTACCGAGCTGAGCTTCCTACCCTACATCTGATTTGTCACCGAGATCACTGCCATCCACATCCCAAATATTGCCTCCTTCTCCAGCACCTTGTCCAGACCCTAATCCAAGTCTCCAGTGGTAGCCACTTGCGCATCACTGCCTGCTCCCTCCACAAACTCATTTATCCACAACACCACAGCCCGTGTCCTCTCCTGTATAGATATGTGAAGAGAAAAAGATTAGTGAAGACCAATGTCGGTCCTTTGCAGACAGAATCAGGTGCATTGATAATGGGGAACAAAGAAATGGTAGACCAATTGAACAAATGCTTTGGATCTGCTTTCACGAAGGAAGACACAAATAACCTTCCACAAATACTAGGGGTTTGAGGGTCTAGCGAAAAGAAGGAACTGAAGGAAATCCTTATTAGTCAGGAAATTGTGTTAGGGAAATTGATGGGATTGAAGGCCGATAAATCCCCAGGGCCTGATGGGCTGCATCCCAGAGTACTTGAGGAAGGGGCCCTAGAAATAGTGGATGCATTGGTGATCATTTTCCAACATTCTATTGACTCTGGATCCGTTCCTATGGACTGGAGGGTAGCTAATGTCACCCCACTTTTTTAAAAAAGGAGTGAGAGAAAACGGGGAATTATAGACCGGTTAGCCTGACATCGGTGGTGGGGGAAAATGTTGGAATTAATTAATTAAAGATGAAATAGCATCGCATTTAGAAAGTGGTGACAGGCTTGGTCCAAGTCAGCATGGATTTATGAAAGGGAAATCCTGCTTGACAAATCTTCGAGAATTTTTTGAGGATGTAACTGGTAGAGTGGACAAGGGAGAACCAGTGGATGTGGTGTATTTGGACTTTCAAAAGGCTTTTGACAAGGTCCCACACGAGATTAGTGTGCAAAATTAAAGCACATGGTATTGGGGGTAATGTACTGACGTGGATAGAGAACTGGTTGGCAGACTGGAAGCAGAGTCGGAATAAACGGCTCCTTTTCAGAATGGCAGGCAGTAACCAGTGGGGTACCGCAGGGTTCAGTGCTGGGACCCCAGCTATTTACAATATCCATCAATGATTTAGATGAAGTAATTGAATGTAATATCTCCAAGTTTGCAGATGACACTAAGCTGGGTGGCAGTGTGAGTTGGAAGGAGGATGCTAAGAGACTGCAGGGTGACTTGGACAGGTTAGGTGAGTCGGCAAATGCATGGCAGATGCAGCATAATGTGGATAAATGTGAGGTTTAGTGGCAAAAACAGGAAGACCGAATATTATCAGATATTGACAGATTCGGCAAAAGTGAGGTGCAACGAGACCTAGGTGTCATGGTACATCAGTCATTGAAGTTTGGTGGTGAAGAAGGCAAATGGTATGTTGGCCTTCATAGCTAGAGGATTTGAGTATAGGAGCAGGGAGGTCTTACTGCAGTTGTACAGAGCCTTGGTGAGGCCACACCTGGAATATTGTGTTCAGTTTTGGTCCTCTAATCTGAGGAAGGATGTTATTGCTATTGAGGGAGTACAGCGAAGGTTCACCAGACTGATTCCTGGGATGGCAGGACTGACCTGAGACTGGATCAACTGATCTTTTATCCACTCGAGTTTAGAAGAATGAGAGAGGATCTCATAGAGAAACACGCAATTCTGACAGGATTGTACAGGTTAGAGGCAGGAAGAATGTTCCCGTTGCTGGGGAGTTCCAGAACCAGGGGTCACAGTCTAAGAATAAGGGACTAAGATGACGAGAAACTTCTTCGCAGAGAGTGGTTCACCTGTGGAATTGTCTACTGCAGAAAGTTGTTGATGCCAGTTCGTTAGTTATATTCAAAAGGGAGTTGGATGTGGCCCTCACGGCCAAAGGCATCAAGGGGTATGAAGAGAAAGCAGGAAAGGGGTACTGAGATTGAATGATCAGCCATGATCTTATTGAATGGTGGTGCAGGCTTGAATGGCCTACTCCTGAACCTAATTTCTATGTACATCGACCCTCATTCCCATTATTCCAGTGCTTGCCAAGCTCCGCTGCACTCTTGTATCCCAACGATTGAAAGATCTTCAGCCTCGTGTTCAAATTCTTCCAGGCCTTTGCCCCATACTACTGCCGTGATCTCCTCTGGCCATGCACAAGTCTATTTGTTCTCTGCCCTACTATCGACGGCTTCTTCTATCGTTATGCTCTCGCCATCTGGAACTGCCTCCAAATCTGAGGCATGTCGTCTCCCTTCTCTCCTTTCCAAAGCCTCTCTGATTGCCTTCCCTCCCCTCCTGCTCAGTGCCAAGTGTGCCAGTAGGTCCAGGCACAGATTTAAATGAACCTATTTATATCTGGTATTGTAGCAGCCTGTGGTGAAAGTACATCTGAAGTTTGCCTTCCTCAGCATGAGGTTTAATGTGGAAGTGTGATGTGTTAGGTGTGGGAAGATCAGTCTCTGCCAGTAGGCTTCTCACACCGGTGGTTCATAGGAAGCGCTTCAGTAATTGGTAGAGTGCCATACTTCAGGGAACCAGACATTGGGTCTTACTGGTACCAGTATTGGGGGGTGGGGAGGGACTCTGTCCCTATGCTGTCAGGTTGTATCTGACCTCTGTTCTGACCTTGTATTGTAAATCGAATCGCTGCAGAAGGAAGACTTTGTGTGGCACTTTGGATTACCTGCCTCCAGAGATGGTTGAAGGCCGGATGCATGATGAGAAAGTGGACTTGTGGTGCCTGGGAATTCTGTGCTATGAATTCCTGGTTGGACACCCTCCATTCGAATCTGGGTCTTGCCAGGAGACGTACAGGAGGATCTGTAAGGTGAGCAGTTGTAGTTAGAATTGTCATAGAATCATACCCATTTACAGCCATTCAGTCTCCTGTCTGCCGGCCCAAAAATGCTTTCAAACCTAATCCCACTCGGTCCGTAGCCCTGTAGGTTACGGCACTTCACGTGCACATCCAAGTACTTTGTAAATGCAATGAGGGTTCTGCCTCTACCACCCTTGCAGTAAGTGAGTTCCTGACCCCACCCTCTCCCCACGCTCGGTGAAAACAGTTCTCCTCGACTCCCCTCTAATCCTTCTACTTAAAATCTATGATCCCTGGTTAATGACCTCTCTGCTAAGGGAAATATGTCCTTCCTACCCACTCTATCTAGGCCCCTCATAATTTTATTCACCTCAATTAAGTCTCCCCACAGCCTCCTCTGTTCCAAAGAAAACAATCCCAGCATCTTCAATCTTTTCTCATAGCCAAAATTCTCCAGTCCAGGCAACATCCTCGTAAATCTCCTCTGCATCCTCTCCAGTGCAATCACATCCTTCCTGTAATGTGATGACCAGAACTGCACGCAGTACTACAGCTGCGGCCTAACCAGTGTTTTATACAGTTCAAGCATAACCTTGCTCTTGTATCCCATGCCTCGACTAATAAAGGCAAGTATTCCATATGCTTTTTTAACCATCTTATCTACCTGGCCTGCACTCCTCTACACAAATTATTGAGTTTTTAAAATGAACCTGGGCTGCCTCCCAGAGGATGTGAGCAGCCTGTGTCCTTTGAGTCTGTCGTACATTTGGACCCACAATGGTCTACATTGTGAAGGGTAACCACCTTACAAGCTTGTCATCAGTAAGGCTAGTTTTGTAGTTTCTTTCAATTTGCTCATTACAAACTCTGTAGTATTGTCTCATTAACTGTTCCTCAAACTGAAACAAATCTGTAATTGAATTTTTTAGGTTGATATCCAGTTTGGAGCCCGCATGTCAGATGGTGCCAAGAGTCTAATCGGCCAATTGCTTCGACATAATCCGGTACTGAGACTTCCTCTGAAGGGCGTGATTGAACATCCATGGGTGAAATCCAATGCCCGCAGGCTCCTCCCCCCAGAATGTCGAACCAGCAGTGAGGACCAAGGCCCTCACTAGCTGAGGGATCAGTGCCTTGTATACAAGGCCTGCAATTTGCAAAGCCCAGGTCGACAATACACAAACTCTCCACCCAATTTTAATTGGTTATCCCTTCCTCTGTCCCTGATCCTCCCCTATTGTGCTCCTGGTTCTTTCTGTCTTGTAAGCTGTTGGAACTCCATCCTTCCAGAATTCAGTGTTGATGTCTGTTTTTTAATAATTCAGTTCCTATTTCAAGTTTGAGTTCAGGGTTTTTAAGCTCTTGTAGACTGTTGTAAATCATGTTCTCTCTACAAGCACTTCAATTTTGGTCTGCTTTATATTTGCCTTCGTGTAATTGTCACGAGGTGATTGTGACCATGGGGAATTATTCAGTCTGGTTCTGAAGCCTCTCTTGTATGTGAACACTTATTTGAACCCTGGGCACTTCCTGTGCTTCTTCACCAAAGGAACGGACTCTGAAATCTGGCAGAGCTTAATTGTTTTTGGAATTGTTATATTTGCCGCATGTCTGCATTATATAAGCCTCACAAATTGTTTGTATTTCTGAATTACTTCAGAGGTGTTAATGTTTTAGTTAAAAGCAGTTGGAATGTTTGACGCATCCTTCTGAAAACGACACCCCATTTTAATAGTCCTCTACTTTCTGCTGTCTCTTTGGAAATAAAAATAGTTGAGTCCTGAAATAGCTTGCCTTTGTAAACTGATCCTCAGCAGTACTGCTGAAAGTACATGCACGTGAAGTAAAGAATGAGCTGGGCTTCTGCATGTAGGGTCATCGTGATGTAATGCATGTCCTGAATATAGATTGTGGGTTTGAGCTGGACCTGCAGCATGAAAGAAAGTGGTAATGACTTGAAGGGTTGACTTTGTGCTCTGTTTATAAAACAAATGTAGCACACCCACTGTGCAAACCTGTAACTGGGACTCCTTCCCCAGCAACCTTGTGTTAGTAGGTTGGCCACGACATATTGGGGTATATTGCCATTCAGATACTGCTATTGTTTGCAACTAACTCCCTCTCTCTGCTGTTCCCCCTGCCGCCGCCCCCCCCCCCCCCCCCCTCCCCGTGGAGCACCCTGGAGCTGTTTCTGGGAATTGTGGACTATTAAACCCAGACTGCTGCAGTCTATTTGGATGAGTTGCCAAGTCGGGACAGAGCTGATCAAAGGCACCAATTTTAGTTTTCATGAAACTGTTCTACTGATGAGTATGGAACCACAATGTACAAAGTTTCTTGCCATGGTCTGCTCCCCAATACGCCCCCACCCCCGGGTGTGCCTCCTGCCACCAATCATGTTCTGTTGCCATGTTTGAACATGTGGAACCTTGTCCTTGGGTCTTTCAAGTTCCTGAGTCTTGAACCAACAACTTGCATTTAAATATAGTGCTTTTAACATCACAAAATATCCAAAGGTGTTTCACAGGAGCATTATCAAACAGAATTGACACCAGACCAAAGAAGACGACATTAGGACAAGTAACATAGAAAATAGGTGCAGGAGTAGGCCATTCGGCCCTTTGAGCCTGCACTGCCATTCAATGAGTTCATGGCTGAACATGCAACTTCAGTACCCCATTCCTGCTTTCTCGCCATACCCCTTGATCCCCCTAGCAGTAAGGACTACATCTAACTCCTTTTTGAATATATTTAGTGAATTAGCCTCAACAACTTTGTGGTAGAGAATTCCACAGGTTCTTCACCACTCTCAGGGTGAAGAAGTTTCTCCTCATCTCGGTCCTAAATGGCTTACCCCTTATCCTTAGACTGTGACCCCTGGTTCTAGACTTCCCCAACATTGGGAACATTCTTCCTGCATCGAACCTGTCTAAACCCGTCTGAATTTTAAACGTTTCTATGAGATCCCCTCTCATTCTTCTGAACTCCAGTGAATACAAGCCCATGTTGATCCAGTCTTTCTTGATAAATCAGTCCTGCCATCCTGGGACTGGTGAACCTTCGCTGCACTCCCTCAATAGCCAGAATGTCCTTCCTCAAGTTAGGAGACCAAAACTGTACACAATACTCCAGGTGTGGCCTCACCAAGGCCCTGTACAACTGTAGTAACACCTCCTTGCCTCTGTACTCAAATCCCCTCGCTATGAATGCCAACATGCCATTTGCTTTCTTAACTGCCTGCTGTACCTGCATGCCAACCTTCGATGACTGATGTACCATGACACCAGGTCTCGTTGCACCTCCCCTTTTCCTAATCTGTCACCATTCAGATAATAGTCTGCCTCTGTTTTTACCACCAAAGTGGATAACCTCACATTTATCCACATGATACTTCATCTGCCATGCATTTGCCCACTCACCTAACCTATCCAAGTCACTCTGCAGCCTCATAGCATCCTCCTCGCAGCTCACACTGCCACCCAACTTCGTGTCATCCGCAAATTTGGAGATACTACATTTAATCCCCTCGTCTAAATCATTAATGTACAATGTAAACAGCTGGGGCCCCAGCACAGAACCTTGCGGTACCCCACTAGTCACTGCCTGCCATTCTGAAAAGTACCCATTTACTCCTCTTTGCTTCCTGTCTGCCAACCAGTTCTCAATCCACGTCAGCACACTACCCCCAATCCCATGTGCTTCAACTTTGCACATTAATCTCTTGTGTGGGACCTTGCCGAAAGTCTCAATACCCCACATCAACTGGTTCTCCCTTGTCCACTCTACTGGAAACATCCTCAAAAAATTCCAGAAGATTTGTCAAGCATGATTTCCCTTTCACAAATCCATGCTGACTTGGACCTATCATGTCACCTCTTTCCAAATGCGCTGCTCTGACATCCTTAATAATTGATTCCATCATTTTACCCACTACCGATGTCTGGCTGACCGGTCTATAATTCCCTGTTTTCTCTCTCCCTCCTTTTTTTTTTTTTAAAATGTGGGGTTACATTGACTACCCTCCACTCCATAGGAACTGATCCACAGTCTATGGAATGTTGGAAAATGACTGTCAATGCATCTGCTATTTCCAAGGCCACCTCAAGTTATCTGGGATGCAGACCATCAGGCTCTGGGGACTTATCAGCCTTCAATCCCATCAATTTCCCCAACACAATTTCCTGACGAATAAGGATTTTCCTCAGTTCCTCCTTCTTACTCGACCCTCTGACCCCTTTTTATATCCGGAAGGCTGTTTGTGTCCTCCTTAGTGAATACCGAACCAAAGTACTTGTTCAATTTGTCTGCCATTTCTTTGTTCCCCGTTATGACTTCCCCTGATTCTGACTGCAGGGGACCTACGTTTGTCTTTACTAACCTTTTTCTCTTTACATATCTAGAGAAGCTTTTGCAGTCTGTTTTAATGTTCCCTACAAGCTTCCTCATACTCTATATTTTCCCTGCCCTAATCAAACCCTTTGTCCTCCTCTGCTGAGTTCTAAATTTCTCCCAGTCCCCGGCTTCGCTGCTATTTCTGGCCAATTTGTATGCCACTTCCTTGGCTTTAATACTATCCCTGATTTCCCTTGATAGCTATGGTTGAGCCACCTTCCCTGTTTTATTTTTATGCCAGACAGGGATGTACAATTGTTGTAGTTCATCCATGCGGTCTCTAAATGTCTGCCATTGCCCAGCCACTGTCAACCCCTTAAGTATCATTCGCCAAACTATCCTAGATAATTCACACCTCATACCTTCAAAGTGACACTTCAAGTTCTGGACCATGGTCTCTGAATTAACTGTTTCATTCTCCATCCTAATGTAGAATTCCACCATATTATGGTCACTCTTCCCCAAGGGGCCTTGCACAATGAGATTGCTAATTAATCCTCTCTCATTACACAACACCCAGTCGAAGATGTTCTTCCTTCCCTCCCCTGCCCTGCAGTTGCTTCCTCGACATATTGGTCTAGAAAACCATCCCTTATGCACTCCAGGAAATCCTCCTCCACCGTATTGCTTCCAGTTTGGTTAGCCCAATCTATATGCATATTCAAGTCACCCATGATAACTGCTGCACCTTTATTGCATGCACCCCCAATTTCCTGTTTGATGCCCTCCCCAACGTCACCACTACTAGTGTTTGGAGGTCTGTACGCAACTCCCGCTAACGTTTTTTGCCCTTTGGTGTTCTGCAGCTCTACCCATATAGATGCCACATCATCCAAGCTAATGTCCTTCCTAACTATTGCATTAATCTCCTCTTTAACCAGCAATGCTACCCCCACCTCCTTTTCCTTTTATTCTATCCTTCCTGAATGTTGAATACCTATGGATGTTGAGTTCCCAGCCTTGATCATCCTGGAGCCATGCCTCTGTAATCCCAATCACATCATATCTGTTAACATCTATTTGCAGTGTTAATTCATCCACCTTATTACAGATACTCCTTGCATTAAGACACAAAGCCTTCAGGCTTGTTTTTTAACACCCTTTGTCCTTTTAGAATTATGATGTAGTGTGGCCCTTTTTGTTTCTTGCCTTTTGTTTACTTGGCCTTCCACTATTTTTACCTTTCTACCCTCTGTTTCTGACTCCATATTACTTCGCCCTGTCTCGCTGCATAGGTTCTCATTCCCCTGCCATATTAGTTTAAACACTCCTGAACTGCATTGGCAAAAGATAACCCCAAGACGTCAGTTCCAGTCCTGCCCAAGTGCAAACTGTCCCTTTTGTACAGGTCCCACATCCCCCAGAACTGGTTCCAATGTCCCAGGAATTTGAATCCCTCCCTCTTGCACCACTGCTCAAGCCATGTATTCATTCTAACTATCCTGCTCCCTCTACTCTGATTAGCATGTGGCACTGGTAACAATCCAGAGATTACTACCTTTTGAGGTCCTACTTTTTAATTTAACTCTTAGCTCTCTAAATTCAGCTTATAGGACCTCTTCCCGCTTCTTACCTATGTCGTTGGTGCCTACACGTACCACGACAACTGGCTGTTCACCCTCCCTCTCCAGAATGCTCTGCAGCCGCTCAGACATCCTTGACCCTTGCACCAGGGAGGCAACATACCATCCTGGAGTCTCGGTTGCAACCGCAGAAACTCCCATCTATTCCCCTTACAATAGAGTCCCCTATCGCTATTGCTCTCCCACTCTTTTTCCAGCCCTTTTGTGCAGCAGAGCCACCCATGGCACCATGAACCTGGCTGCTGGTGCCTTCCCCTGGTAAGTCATCTCCCCCCAACGGTATATCTGTTTTGGAGGGAGATGACTGCAGGGGACTCCTGCACTACCTTCCTGCTCTTGCCTTGTCTCTTGGTCACCCATTCACTATCTGTCCTAACCCTTACCTGCGATGTGACCAACTCACTAAATGTGCTATCCACAACATTCTCAGCATCGCACATGCTCCAGAGAGAGTCCATCCGCAGCTCCAGTGCCGTCATGTGGTCTGTCAGGAGCTGCAGCTGGACACACTTCCTGCACACACCAGTGTCCCTGACATCCCACATAGCACAGGAGGAACATGACATGGATCCAAGCTCTTCCACCATGACTAAACCCTGAAATTAATTTACTTACTAAAATTTAGTTAAATACCAAACAGCTACTTAGTAGTTCGCTTTCAATTAAACCAATCTAAAAGTCAGTCTAAGAGTTATACTTACCAGTCGAACAGCCAACCACTTACCAGCTTGGCTGTGACGTCATCTCTCGATTTCGCACCCCTCTATCTTTGTCTGCAGCTGGTTGGTCTCTGGGCCTCCGTCTCCTACTCTCGCACTCCTTATCAGCTGCTCTAATGCCAGACAAAGCAACACCTGCCACCCCCACTTGCCAAACTCACGAATGTCACTCTATGCTGCTGCAATCCGTGCTCTGCACGAGCTGCCTCTTTTTAATCTGTATCTCGGTCAGATGACTCACTATTGGTCAGTTGTTTGCAGAACTGGTTTTAACTAGCTGCTAATTGCCTCCTGCTGGAGAGTTACCTTGTTTTTCTCTGCCTAAACCTGAACGATTCCCAACTATTTAACTTTTCCCCATTAAATTAAACTGCTACTTACTTAGAAGCTACTGGCAATTACCACGAACAATTTACTCCAGCCTCCAAATGGTTTAAAGAGAATAACCCTTAAAACGCACCCACTTACAAATGCCACTCTTTGCTGCTGCACTCCATGCTTGGCACGAGCTGCCTCTTTTTAAACTGTCGCTAGGTCAGATGATCCAAACACTTGGTCAAAGAGGTGGCTATTAATCAGTGTTTGCAGTGAAAGGCTGAGCCTGAAAGGTTTGGGGAGGGAATTCCAGAGCCTGGGGCCTCGGCAGCTGAAGGCAAAGGAAATGAGGGTGCACAGAATTAGAGGAGTGCAGAGTTCTCGGAGGGATTTGAACCTGAGGATAAGAATTTTAAAATTCAGTTGGTGAGCCAATTTTGGTCAGCGAGCACAGGGGTAATGGATGGACAGGACTTTGTGCAAGTTAGGATACTGGCAGCATTGCAGTACTTGAGTGGAGTGAACAAAAGCATGGATTTCAGCAGCAGATAGGCTGAGGTGGGGCAGAAATGATATTATGGAGGAACATGGGAGTAGGCCATTCAACTCTTCGAGTCTATTTCACCATTCAATTACAATTTGTATCTACATTCCAGTTACTTGCTGAGGTTGCATATCCCTTAATCATATATCAGTACAGTACAGAAGGAGGCCATTCAGCCCATGTCTGTGCTGGTTCTTTCGAAGAGCAATCCACTGCCCTGCTCTTTCCCCATGTGCCTGCAATGTTTTCTCCTTCAAATATTTATCCAATTCCCTTTTGAAGGCTACTGTTGAATCTGTGTCCACCACCACATCGGGTAGTGCATTCCAAATACTCGTTGCCTTAAAAATTGTTTGTTCCTCATGTCACCTCTGGTTCTATTGGCAGTCACCTTATTTCTGTGACCTTTCAGCCATATCTACTCTATCGAAACCTTTCAAAAACTTAACCACCTCCATCAAATCTCCTCTTGGTCTTCTCTGCTCTAAGGAGATCAGCCCCAGCTTCTCTTGTCTATCCATGTAACTAATCCCTCATCCCTGGAAGCATGCTACTAAATCGCTTCTGTACCCCATCCAAAGTCTTCACGTCCTTCCTATCATGTGGTGCCCAGAATTGGACAATACTCCAGCTGGGGCCGAACTGTAATGTTTTATACAGGTTTAGCATAACTTCCTGGCTATTGTACTTTCTGCATCTACTTATAAAGCCCAGGATCCCATACGCTTTATTAACTGCTTTGTTAACCTGTCCTGTCGCCTTCAAAAAATTGCAGAAACACCCCCAGGTCTCTGTTCTTGCACCCCTTTAAAATTGTACCATTTAGTGTGTACATTCTTCCACCAAAATATATCTCCTCACACTTCACTGCGTTGAATTTCATCTGCCATGTGTCCACCCATTCCACCAATCAGTCCATGTCCTCTTGAAGTCTATCACTATCTTCCTCACTGTTTACTGCGCTTCCAAGTTTTGTCATCTACAAATTTTGAAATTGTGCCTTGTACACCCAAGTCCATGTCATTAATGTATATCAAAAGTAGCAGTGGTTCGAGTACTGGACCTTGAACAGAAGGACATAAGAAATAGGAGCAGGAGTAGGCCGTACGGCCCCTCGAGCCTGCTCTGCCATTCAATACAATCATGGCTGATCTGATCATGGACTCGGCTCCACTTCCCCGCCCTCTCCCCATAACCCCTTATCCCCTTATCGTTTAAGAAAGTCTATTTCTGTCTTAAATTTATTCAGTGTCCCAGCTTCCACAGCTCTCTGAGGCAGCAAATTCCACAGATTTACAACCCTCCTGAGAAGAAATTTCTCCTTATCTCTGTTTTAAATGGGCAGCCCCTTATTCTAAGATTATGCCCCCTAGTTCTAGTCTCTTCCATCAGTGGAAACATCCTCTGCATCCACCTTGTCAAGCCCCCTCATAATCTTATACATTTCGATAAGATCACCTCTCATTCTTCTGAATTCCAATGAGTAGATGCCCAACTACTCAACCTTTCCTCATAAGTCAACTCCCTCATCCCTGGGATCAACTTAGTGAACCTTCTCTGAACTGCCTCCAAAGTAAGCATATCCTTTTGTAAATCTGGAAACCAAAACTGCACACAGTATTCTAGGTGTGGCCTCACCAATACCCTGAATAGCTGTAGCAAGACGTCCCTGCTTTTATACTCCATCCCCTTTGCAATAAAGGCCAAGATACCATTGGCCTTCCTGATCACTTGCTGTACCTGCATACTATCCTTTTGTGTTTCATACACAAGTTCCCCCCAGGTCCCTCTGTACTGCGGACTTTGCAATCTTTCTCCATTGAACTAATAACTTGCTCTCTGATTTTTTTTTTCTGCCAAAGTGCAACCTCACACTTTTCAACATTATACGCCATCTACCAAATTTTTGCCCACTCAATTAGCCTCTGTCCTTTTGCAGGTTTTTTTGTGTCCTACTCACACATTGCCTTTCCTCCCATCTTTTTTGTATCGTCAGCAAACACTCAGTCCCTTCTTCCAAGTCGTTTTATATAGATTGTAAATAGTTGTGGTCCCAGCACTGATCCCTGCGGCACCCCACTAGTTACTGATTGCCAACCAGAGAATGAACCATTTATCCTGACACTCTGTTTTCTGTTAGTTAGCCAATCCTCTATATCCATGCTAATATATTACCCCCAACCCCATGCAGTGTTATCTTGTGCAGTAACCTTTTGTGTGGCACCTTGTCAAATGTCTCCTGGAAGTCCAAATACACAACATCCACTGGTTCCCCTTTATCCACTCTGTTCGTTACATCTCCAAAGACCTCCAGTAAATTTGTCAAACATGACTTCCTCCTCAAATCCATGCTGACTCTGCCTGACTGAATTTTGCTTTTCCAAATGTACTGCTACTGCTTCTTTGATAATGGACTCCAACATTTTCCCAACCACAAATGTTAGGCTAACTGGTCTATAGTTTCCTGCTTTTTGTCTGCCTTGTTTTTTAAACAGGGGCGTCACATTTGTAGTCTTCCAATCTGCAGGGACCTCGCCAGAATCCAGGGAATTTTGATAAATTACAACCAATGCATCCACTATCACTGCCGCTACTTCTCAACACCCTAGGATGTAAGGCATCCTGGTTCACTGTATACCTGCTTCCAGACCGAAAAACAACTGTTCACCACAACTCTTTGTTCTATCTCTTAGCCAGTTTTGTATCCATCCTGCTACTGTCCCTTTTATCTCATGGCCTTCAATTTTGCTAACAGGACTAGTATGTGGCACCTTATCAAATGCCTTTTGAAAGTCTATCTACACGTCCACTGCACTGCCCCCACCCCTCCATCACCCCTTTCTGGTAACTCGGCAAAAAACACAATCAAGTTGGTCCCTTAACAAATCTGTGCTGGTGGTCCATGCTTGGCCAAGTGGCTGTTCATTTTCTCCCATATTATTGTTTCTAAAAGCTTCCTCACCACCGACATTAAACTGCCAGGCCTGTAATTGCCAGGTTTATCCTTCTCCCCTTTTTTTTGAACAAAGGTGTAACATTTTCAATCTTCCAGCCATTTGGCACCACCCCTGTATCTAAGGAGGATTGGAAGATTGTGGCCAGCCTGTACTTCCTTCAGCAACCGAGAAGGCATGTCATTGAACCAGGCGACTTATCCACTTTAGATACTACCAGTCTTTCTAGTACCTATCTCATCCAGCATCTTGCAACAACAGCTTGTATTTATATAGCGCCTTTAACATAGTAAAATGTCCCAAGGCACTTCAAAGGAGCATTAGCAAATAAAATTTGACATCGAGCCACATGAGATAATTAGGAGGAAAGAGGTGGAGAGGTTTCGGGCGGGAATTCTAGAGCTTGGGGCTTCGCAGCTGAAGGCATGGCCACCAATGGCTGAGTGATTTTATGAAAAAAATGGGGATTCCCAAGGAGCCAGAATTAGAGGAGCACAAAGTTTTGGATGACCAAGTTTACGGAGGGTAGAATGTGGGAGGCCGGCTAGGTGTGTGTTGGAATAGTCAAGTCTGGAGATAAAGGCATAGGTTTCAGCAGCAGGTGGGCAGGGGCAGAGTCGGGCAGTGTTAGAGAGCTGGAAGTAGGCGGTATTGATGATGGCGCGGATATGTGGCTGGAAGCTCGTGCGCTCAAATATGACGGGTTGTGAATGATCTGTTTCAGCCTCAGACAGTTGCCAGGGAGAGGGATGGAGTTGGTGACTAGAAAACCGAGTTTGTGGGTATTATATCTTCAGTACAACTCCCAAACACACACAAGCCTTAAGATGGCAGAACACTCCGGAACTCCAGTCAGGTGACCTGTTCCCTCTTTATTTGTACACAGCACTGGCTGCAGTGCCACAGTAGTCCACAGGTGGAGCTATATGTATTACAGTGGGAACCTGATTCACCATAGCTTTGACAAAGTCCTCTTCCATGGTAAACACTGAGGAAAAGTACTCATTTAGTAGCTCAACCATGCCTTCTGCCTCTGCCAATAGATCTCCATTTTGGTCTTTACCCATAATATCCTTATGTAACATCTATCAATCTCAGTTTAAACATTTTCTATTGTCCTAGTGCCAAAAGATATTTGGGAGAAGAGAGTTCCAGATTTCCACTGCTGCCCTTTGTGTGACGAGGGTCTGATGTCATGCCGGAATGGCTAAGGTTGTGCCCCCTTATGCTAGACTCTCCCAACAGAGGAAATCGTTTCTATCTACCCTATCAAATACTTTCATCATTTTTAATAGCTTAATGCGATCACCCCTTAATCTTCTATACTCCAGGGAATGCAAGCCCAATGTGTGCAACCTATCCTCCTCATTTAGCCCTGGTATCATTCTGGTGAATCTGCGCTGCGCTGCACTGCAGGGCCAATATATCCTTCCTGAGGTGCCCAGAACTGAATGCAGTAACTCCAGATAGGGTCTAACAAGGGCTCTGTGGAGCTGTAGCATAACTTTGTATTCCAGCCCCCCTTGAGATAAAGGTTCCATCGGCCTTTTTAAATGATTTTTTTTTTGTACCAGGAAGGTCGGAAGCTCAGTTTAAAGTTAAATAAGATGCTACAGTCTGGTTCAGCCTGAGGCAGGGGGCTGAAATCGGTGGCTAGGGAATGTAGATTGTGGCTTAATTCTTCCCAATCTTTATTGGAGGAAATTTCTGCTCATCCAAGACTGGATGTCAGACAGGCAGTCTGAATACACAGAGGCAATGGACAGCACAGATACAGGCCATTCAATCCAAGTAGTTGATGCTTTGCTTGTGTTTACATAGAAAATAGATGCAGGAGTAGGCCATTTGGCTCTTTGAGCCTGCATCACCATTTAATAAGATCGTGGCTGATCATTCCCTCCGTACCCCTTTCCTGCTTTCTCTCCATAGCCCTTGATCCCTTTAGCCATAAGGGCCATATCGAACTCCCTCTTGAATATATCCAATGAACTGGCATCAACAACTTTCTGTGGCAGAGAATTCCACAGGTGAACAATTCTCTGAAGAAGTTTCTCCACATCTCTGTCCTAAATGGCTTACCCCTTATCCTCAGATTGTGTCCCCTGGTTCTGGACTTCCCCAACATCGGGGACATTCTTCCTGCATCTAACCTGCCCAGTCCCGTCAGAATTTTATGTTTCTATGACATCCCCTCTCATCCTTCTAAACTGAACACAGGCCCAGTCGATTCAGTGTCGTCTCATATGTCAGTCCTGCCATTCCGGGAATCAGTCTGGTGAACCTTCGCTGCACTCCCTCAATACCAAGAATGTCCTTCCTCAGATTAGGAGACCAAAACAGAACACAATATTCCACATGAGGTCTCACCAATTGCAATAAGACATCCCTGCTCCTATACTCAAATCCCCTAGCTATGAAGGCCAACATGCCATTTGCTGCCTTCACCACCTGCTGTACCTGCATGCCAACTTTCAATGACTGATGAACTATGACACCCAGGTCTCATTGCACCTCCCCTTTTCCTAATCTGTCACTATTCAGATAATATTCTGTCTCCCTGTTTTTGCTATCAGTGGATAAACTCACATTTATCCACATTATACTGCATCTGCCCATTTTGCTCAACAGGAGCCTCCTCCCAGCCCTGTTCTTCTAACCCAATCAGATACTATTATTCCGTTCTGCCTCATGTGTTTATTCATTCGCCTGTGGTACCGAATTCCACATTCTTCACACTCTTTGGGTAAAAAGGTTTCTCCTGAATTATGTATTGGATTTATCAGTGCCTGTTTTATATTTATGACCTTTGGTGTTGGGCTCCCCTACAAATGGAAAAATTTTCTTTACGTCTACCCTGTCAAATCCTTTTATAATCCTAAAGTCCTCTATCAGGTTACTCCTCCATCTTCTCTTTTCCAGAGACTTCTAGAAAGGCTTGTTCAATCTTTCCTGATGGGTATAACCTCTCGGTTCTGGTATCATCCTTCTTGCACCTTCTCCAGCGCCTCTACATCCTTTTTACAATATGGAGACCAGAACTGTGCAGTGCTCCAAGTGTGGTCTAACCAAGGTATTACACAAGTTTAACATTGCTTCTCTGCTTTTTAATTCTATCCCTCTAGAAATGAGCCCCAGTGTTTGGTTTGCTTTTTTTAAATAGCATTAACCTGCATCGCTACTTTGTGATTTGTGTAGCTGTACCGCCAGATCCCTCTGCTCCTCCACCCCAATTAATCATTTTACACACTGTATGTGACCTCCTTATTCCTCCTACCAAACTGCACCACTTCACGATTATCTATATTGAAATTCATGCCGTTACACACCCAGTCTGCACGTCTATTGTCGTATTGCATTTTGTCGTATTCTTCCCCACTATTACCTACACCCACAATTTGGTGTCATCTGCAAATTTTGATTTTGGAGTCCATATTGTTATATAAATTGTGAACAATTCTGGTCCCAGCACCAATCCCTGTGGAACAGTACTTTGCAATTTTTGCCAGTCTGAGTAGCGACCCTTAACCCCTACCCTCTGTTTAATAGCCAGTTTGGGTAGAGAGAACAGGTGGTGGGGTAGAGCTGGGTGTCATCAGCGTAAGTATGCACCTGTCGTTGTGGCTTTGGATGATGTTGCCGAGGGTGCCAAAGATAGATCCATGAGGGACTCCAGAGGCATGGGGAGGGTAAGAGAAGCTATTGTAGCAGATTCTCTGGTTGTGACTGAATAGATAAGAACAGAATCGGGCTGAAAAGTAATAAGGTTGCTGCAAGACTGTTCCCTCCTTGGTCTAAATCCCCCAGACTCCCCTTATTGCAGCAGCAGCTTCAACTTCTATGATGTGTATGAGCTTGCCATTGTAACACCAGCTGTGGCAAGCAAGTGCTTCGACCTTTGGGTCAGGGAAGGTGTCAGAGGTGACCATCCTGTTCTCACTGGATATTTTTTAAATGGTGAGAAGCAATTAACTGTAGGTGTTCCGAGAGGTTTGGGTGTCCTCGTACAGGAAATATAGAAAGCTAGCGTGCAGTTACAGCAAGCAATTAGGAAGACAAATAGCATATTGGCCTTTATTGCATGGGGGTTGAAGTATAAGAATAAGGAAGTCTTGCTACAGTTGTAATGGGCCTTGGTGAGACCACACCTGGAGTACTGTGCACAGTTTAGGTCTCTGTATCTAAGGAAGGAGACGGTGCAACAAAGGTTCATTATATTGATCCCTGGAATGACAGGGTTGTCCTGTGAGGAGCGATTGAGCAGACTGGGCCTATACACTCTGGAGTTTAGAAGAATGAGAGATGATCTCATTGAAACACAAGATTCTGGGAGGGCTTGACCGGGTAGATGCTGAGAGGTTGTTTCCCTGGGCTGGAGAGTCTAGAACAAAGGGGCATAGCACCAGGCTAAGGGGTCGGCCATTTAAGGAATTTCTTCGCTCCGAGGGTTGTGAATCTTTGGAATTCTCTACCCCAAAGGGCTGTGGTTGCTGAGTCATTGAGTATATTCAGAACTGAGATCGTTAGATTTTTGGACTATGGGGATCGGGCGGAAAGTGGAGTGGAGGTGGAAGATCAGCCGTGTGATTAAATGGCGGAGCAGGCTCGAGGGGCCGTATGGCCTACTCCTGCTCCTAATTCTTATGTTCTTGAGTATTGATCGTGAGGAAAATCTCCGTCTCCCGTGCCTCAGCTTGTGCCCTCGCTCCCGCGGACTACTTGTGTTGTTTGCTGGCTGGTGATTTGGGGGGATTTCTTCAGGCAAGATCCATCTTCACTAGAGGAAAGAGGAAGCAAATAAGTCGCCCCTTCCACTGGCTGAATGTTGGTAAAAGGAGATGCACCTTCTCTGTTTCGTGAAGAGAAAAAGATTAGTGAAGACCAATGTAGGTCCTTTGCAGACACAATCAGGTGAATTTATAATATGGAACAAAGAAATGGTAGACCATTTGAACAAATACTTTGGATCTGCTTTTACGAAGGAAGACACAAATAACCTTCCAGAAATACTAGGGGTTTGAGGGTCTAGCGAAAAGAAGGAACTGAAGGAAATCCTTATTAGTCAGGAAATTGTGTTAGGGAAATTGATGGGATTGAAGGCCGATAAATCCCCAGGGCCTGATGGGCTGCATCCCAGAGTACTTGAGGAAGGGGCCCTAGAAATAGTGGATGCATTGGTGATCATTTTCCAACATTCTATTGACTCTGGATCAGTTCCAAGGACTGGAGGGTAGCTAATGTAACACCACTTTTTTTAAAAAAGGAGGGAGAGAGAAAATGGGGAATTATAGACCTGACATCGGTGGTGGGGAAAATGTTGGAATTAATTATTAAAGATGAAATAGCAGTGCATTTAGAAAGTGATGACAGGCTTGGTCCAAGTCAGCATGGATTTATGAAAGGGAAATCATGCTTGACAAATCTTCTAGAATTTTTTGAGGATGTAACGGGTAGAGTGGACAAGGGAGAACCAGTGGATGTGGTGTACTTGAACTTTCAAAAGGCTTTTGACAAGGTCCCACACAAGAGATTAGTGTGCAAAATTAAATCTCATGGTATTGGGGGTAATGTATTGACGTGGATCGAGAACTGGTTGGCAGACAGGAAGCAGATGCGGAATAAACAGGTCCTTTTCAGAATGGCAGGCAGTGACCAATGGGGTGCCGCAGGGTTCAGTGCTGGGACCCCAGCTATTTACAATATACATCAATGATTTAGATGAAGGAATTGAATGTAATATCTCCAAGTTTGCAGATGACACTAAGCTGGGTGGCGGTGTGAGTTGTGAGGAGGATGCTAAGAGACTGCAGGGTGACTTGGACAGGTTAGGTGAGTGGGCAAATGCATGGCAGATGCAGCATAATGTGGATAAATGAGGTTAACCACTTTGGTGGCAAAAACAGGAAGACCGAATATTATCTGAATGGTGACAGATTAGGAAAAGGTGAGGTGCAACGAGACCTAGGTGTCATGGTACATCAGTCATTGAAGTTTGGCATGCAGATACAGCGGTGGTGAAGAATGCAAATGGTATGTTGGCCTTCATAGCTAGAGGATTTGAGTGTAGGAGCAGGGAGGTCTTACTGCAGTTGTACAGAGCCTTGGTGAGGCCACACCTGGAATATTGTTCAGTTTTGATCCTCTAATCTGAAGAAGGATGTTCTTGCTATTGAGGGAGTGCAGCGAAGGTTCACTAGATTGATTCGTGGGATGGCAGGACTGACATATGAGGAGAGACTGGATCAACTGGGCTTGTATCCACTGGAGTTTAGAAGAATGAGAGGGGATCTCATAGAAGCGTATAAAATTCTGATGGAATTGGACAGCTTAGAGGCGGGAAGAATGTTCCTGTTGCTGGGAGTTCCAGAACCAGTGGTCACAGTCTAAGAATAAGGGGTAAACCATTTAGGACCGAGATGAGGAGAAACTTCTTCACCCAGAGAGTGGTTAACCTGTGGAATTGTCTACCGCAGAAAGTTGTTGATGCCAGTTCGTTAGATAGATTCAAAAGGGAGTTAGATATGGCCCTCACGGCCAAAGGCATCAAGGGGTATGAAGAGAAAGCAGGAAAGGAGTACTGAGGTTGAATGATCAGCCATCATAATGAACAGCGGTGCAGGCTTGAATGGCCTACTCCTGAACCTAATTTCTATGTACATCGACCCTCATTCCTATTATTCCAGTGCTTGCCAAGCTTTGCTGCGCTCTTGTATCCCAACGATTAAAAGATCTTCAGCCTCGTGTTCAAATTCTTCCAGGGCTTTGCCCCATACTACTGCCGTGATCTCCTGGCCATGCACAAGTCTACTTGTTCTCTGCCCTACCATCGGCGTCTTGTTCAATCGTTATGCCCTCGCCATCTGGAACTGCCTCCAAATCTCTGAGGCTTGTCGTCTCCCTTCTCTCCTTTCCAAAGCCTCTCTGATTGCCTTCCCTCCCCTCCTGCTCAGTGCCAAGTGTGCCAGTAGGTCCAGGCACAGATTTAAATGAACCTATTTGCATCTGGTATTGTAGCAGCCTGTGGTGAAAGTACATCTGAAGTTTGCCTTCCTCAGCATGAGGTTTAATGTGGAAGTGTGCTGTGTTGGGTGTGGGAAGATCAGTCTCTGCCAGTAGCCTCCTCACACCGGTGGTTCATAGGAAGCGCTTCAGTAATTGGTAGAGTGCCATACTTCAGGGAACCAGACATTGGGTCTTACTGGTACCAGTATTGGGGGATGGGGAGGGACTCTGTCCCTATGCTGTCAGGTTGTATCTGACTTCTGTTCTGACCTTGTATTATAAATTGAATCCCTGCAGAAGGAAGACTTTGTGTGGCACTTTGGATTACCTGCCTCCAGAGATGGTTGAAGGCCGGATGCATGATGAGAAAGTGGAATTGTGGTGCCTGGGAATTCTGTGCTATGAATTCCTGGTTGGACACTCTCCATTCGAATCTGGGTCTCACCAGGAGACTTACAGGAGGATCTGTAAGGTGAGCAGTTGTAGTTAGAATTGTCATAGAATCATATCCATTTACAGCCATTCAGTCTCGTGTCTGCCGGCCCAAAAAATGCTTTCAAACCTAATCCCACTCTGTCCGTAGCCCTGTAGGTTACGGCACTTCACGTGCACATCCAAGTACTTTGTAAATGCAATAAGGGTTCTGCCTCTACCACCCTTGCAGTAAGTGAGTTCCTGACCCCACCCTCGCCCCACGCTCTGGGTGAAAACAGGTCTCCTCGACTCCCCTCTAATCCTTCTACTTTAAATCTATGACCCTCGGTTATTGACCTCTCTGCTAATGGAAATATGTCCTTCGTACCCACTCTATCTCGGCCCCTCATAATTTTATTCACCTCAATTAAGTTTCCCCACAGCCTCCACTGTTCCAAAGAAAACAACCCCAGCATCTTCAATCTTTCCTCATAGCCAAAATTCTCCAGTCCAGGCAACATCCTCGTAAATCTCCTCTGCACCCTCTCCAGTGCAATCACATCCTTCCTGTAATGTGGTGACCAGAACTGCACGCAGTACTACAGCTGCGGCCTAACCAGTGTTTTATACAGTTCAAGCATAACCTTGCTCTTGTATTCCATGCCTCAACTAATAAAGGCAAGTATTCCATATGCCGCCTTAACCACCTTATCTACCTGGCCTGCACTCCTCTACACAAATTATTGAGTTTTTAAAATTAACCTGGGCTGCCTCCCAGAGGATGTGAGCAGCCTGTGTCCTTTGAGTCTGTCGTGCATTTGGACCCACAATGGTCTACATTGTGAAGGGTAACCACCTTACAAGCTTGTCATCAGTAAGGCTAGTTTGGTAGTTTCTTTCAATTTGTTCATTACAAACTCTGTAGTAATGTCTCTAAGTGTTCCTCAAACTGAAACAATTCTGTATTAGAATTTTTTAGGTTGATATCCAGTTTGGAGCCCGCATGTCAGACGGTGCCAAGAGTCTAATCGGTCAATTGCTTCGACATAATCCGGTACTGAGACTTCCTCTGAAGGGCGTGATTGAACATCCATGGGTGAAATCCAACGCCTGCAGGCTCCTCCCACCCCCCCCCCCCCCCCTGAATGTCGAGCCAGCAGTGAGGACCAAGGCCCTCACTAGCTGAGGGATCAGTGCCTTGTATACAAGGCCTGCAATTAGCAAAGCCCAGGTCTACAATACACAAGCTCCACCCAAATTTAATTGGTTATCCCTTCCTCCCCTATTGTGCTCCTGGTTCTTTCTGTCTTGTAAGCTGTTGGAACTCTGTCCTTCCAGAATTCAGTGTTGATGTCACTTTTTTTAATAATTCAGTTCCTATTTCAAGTTTGAGTTCAGGTTTTTAACACTCTTTTAGACTGTTGTAAATCATGTTCTCTCTACAAGCACTTCAATTTTGGTCTACTTCATATTTGCCTTTGTGTAATTGTCACAAGGTGATTGTGACCATGGGGATTCATTCAGTCTGGTTCTGAAGCCTCTCTATTGTATGTGGACACTTATTCGAACCCTGGGCACTTCCTGTGCTTCACCAAAGGAACAGACTCTGAAATCTGGCAGAGCTTAATTGTTTTAGGAATTGTTTATTTGCCGCATGGCTCCATTTTATATGCCTCTCAAATTGTTTGTATTTCTGAATTACTTCAGAGGTGTTAATGTTTTAGTTAAAAGCAGTTGGGATGTTTGATGCATCCTTCTGTAAACTACACCCCATTTTAATAGTCCTCTACTTTCTGCTGTCTCTTTTGAAATAAAAATAGTTGAGTCCTGAAATAGCTTGCCTTTGTAAACTGACCCTCGGCAGTACTGCTGAAAGTACATGCACGTAAAGTAAAGAATGAGCTGGGCTTCTGTGTGTAGGGTCATCGTGATGTAATGCATGTCCTGAATATAGATTGTGGGTTAGAGCTGAACCTGCAGCATGAAAGAAAGTGGTAATGACTTGAAGGGTTGACTTTGTGCTCTGTTTATAAAACAAATGTAGCACACCCACTGTGCAAACCTGTAACTGGGACTCCTTCCCCAGCAACCTTGTGTTAGTAGGTTGGCCATGACATATTAGGGTAGATTGCCATTCAGACACTGCTATTGTTTGCAACTAACTCCCCCTCTCTGCTCCTCTGCGCCCCACAGAGCCAGCTTGAGCATCCTGGAGCTGTTTCTGGGAATTGTAGACTATTAAACCCAAAGTGCTGCACTCTGGAAGTTGCAGTCTATTTGGATGAGTTGCCAAGTTGGGTCAGAGCTGATCAAAGGCACCGATTTAGTTTTCATGAAACTGTTCTACTGATGGAACCACAATGTACAAAGCTTCTTGGCCTGGTCTGCTCTCCAATGCGCCCCCACCCCCAGGTGTGACTCCTGCCACCAATCATGTTCTCTCACCATGTTTGAACATGTGGAACCTTGTCCTTGGGTCTTTCAAGTTCCTGAGTCTTGAACCAACAACTTGCATTTAAATATAGTGCTTTTAACATAACAAAATATCCAAAGGTGCATTATCAAACACAATTGACACCGGACCAAAGAAAGACATTGGGACAGGTGACCTAAGAGGTGGCTATTAATCAGTGTTTTCAGTGAAAGACTGAACTGGAAACGTTTGGGGAGGGAACCCCAGAGCTTGGGGCCTCGGCAGCTGAAGGCAAAGGAAATGAGGTTGCACAATAAACCAGAATTGGAGGAGTGCAGAGTTCTCGGAGGGATGTTGGGCTGGAGGAGGTTCGCGATAGGGAGGGATTTGAACCTGAGGATAACATTTGCAAGGAGGTCGGAGAGTCTGAGTTCGGGAGGCCCTGTGAGGTCGGCGATTCGGGAGCTCGGAGGTCAGTGAAGTGAGTTGGTAAGTAGCGCTCTCTTTCTCTGTCGATTTTAAACTAGATAAGGCTAACTAGAGGGATGGCAGTACAGCTGAGTCACGTGGCATGCACATCCTGTGGCATGTGGGAAGTTCTGGATGCTTTGCGCAGCCTAGACAACCATGTGTGCAGGAGGTGTCTCCAGCTTCAACTACTCGAGCTCCGCATTTCAGAGCTGGAGCAGCGGGTAAAGCCAATAAGGTGCAACCGTGAGGCTGAGAATTACGTGGGTAGCACGTTTCAGGAGGTGGTCACCCCGCAGCTTAAAGGCAGAGGGGAAGTGGGTGATCACCAGACGTAAGTGTGCTCGGCAAGTAGCGCAGGAGGAGTCGTCGTCGTCGTCCCCCGCCCCCCCCCCCCGTAAGTCCATCACTCTTTCAAACCGATATTCACTTCTGAGTATCAGTGAGGGCGATGGTGCCTCTGGGGAGTGCAGCCAGAGCCAAATCAAAGGCACGAATAGAAGGATAGAGAGGATGAACACGCGGCTGGAAAGTTGGTGTAGGAGGGAGGGCTTTCAATTCTTTAGGCATTGGGACCGCCTCTGAGGGAGATGGGACCTGTACAAACTGGACAGGTTGCACGTCAACAGCACCGGGACCAATATCCTCGCGGGGAGCTTTGCTGGTGCTGTTGAGAGTTTAAACTAGCTTGGCAGGGAGGTGGGAACCTGAGAACGAATTCAAAAGGGAAGGAAGTAAAGCAGAAATTGGATAGCAAGAATCTAGAAAGCGAATCTGTTAGACAGAGGAAACAGGGCTTAGTATGTAGTAAGCAAGGCAGTCTTCCAGGGCTGAATGGTATATACTTTAATGCAAGGAATAAGGCGGATGAGCTAAGAGCACAAGTAGACACTTGGGAATATGACATTATAGCCACTACAGAAACATGGCTGAAAGAGGGGCAGGTTTGGCAGATCAATATTCCTGGCTACAGGATTGTTAGACCAGACAGAGAGGGGGGTGGGATGTCGCGGTACTGATTAAATACACTATTACAGCAGCGAGGAGGGATGATATGTTAGAGGGATCATTAACTGAGGCCATATGGGTCGAATTGAAAAATAAAAAAGGGCGATCACACTGCTGGGCATGTATTATAGACCCCCAAACAGTGGGAGGGAGATAGAGGAGCAAATATGTAGGCAAATTGCTGTGAAGTCTTAAAAACCATAGGGTAGTAATCGTCGGGAATTTTAACTATCCAAATATTGATTGGGACAAACATAGTGTGAAGGGTATAGAGGGTGTGGAATTCTTGAAATGCATTCGAGAACTTTTTTAGTCAGTATGTAGCAAGCCCAACACGAGAGGGGGCGGTTTTGGATTTAGTTTTGGGGAATGAAGCTGGGCAGGTTGACTGAGTATTGGTGGGGTGCCAGTGACCATAATTCAGTCAGATTCAAGTTGGTTATGGATAAGAACAATAGGCTTGGAATAAAAGTTCTGAATTGGGGAAAAGCTAATTTTGCCAAGTTAAGGAGTGATTTGGCCATAGTGGACTGGAAACGGCTACTTGTGGGTAAATCAGTGTCGGAACAGTGGGAGGCATTCAAGGAGGAGATCCGGAGGACTCAGGCCAAACATGTGCCCTTAAAGAAAACAGCTGGGAAAAATAATTCTAGAGCCTCCTGGATGGCTCGGGACTTACAGGGGAGGATTAAGGAAAATAGGTATATGATAAAGGCTTCCCAACAGCTAAATACTTTAGAATCTCTAGAAGAATACAGAAAGTTAAGAGGCAAAATTAAAAAGGATATTAGGAATGCTAAGAGTGAGCACGAGAAATTCTTAGCCAGAAAACCCCAAGATATTCTACAAATATAGAGTAAGAGGGAGGGTGGGGGTTATTAGAGACCATTAGGGTAATCTTTGTGGGGAGGTGGAAGATGTTGGTCGGGTTCTTAACGAATACTTTGCATCTGTTTTCACAAAGGAAAGGGGCAATGCAGATACTGCTATAGAGGAGGAATGTGATATTCTGGATGAAATAAAAAAGTGAGGAAGTATTAAAGGGTTTAGCAGCTTTGAAAGTAGATAAGTCTGCAGGCATGGATGAAATACATCCCAGGCTGTTGAGTGAAATAAAGGATAAAATAAAAAGGCCTTGACCATCATTTTCCAGTCCTCTTTGGATCTGGGCATGGTGCCGAAGGATTGGAGGACTGCTAATGTTGTACCCTTGTTTAAGAAGGGAAAAAGGGATAGGCCAAGTAATTACAGGCCTGTCAGCCTAACCTCAGTGGTGGGAAAATTATTGGAAAAAATCTTGAAAGACAGGATAAATCTGCATTTGGAAAGGCAAGGACTAATTTAGGCTCAGTCAGCATGGATTTGTTAAGGGAAGATCATAGAAAATAGGTGCAGGGATCAGACATTCGAATATGACCATTCAATATCATGGCTGATCATGCAACTTTAGTACCCCATTCCTGCTTTCTCTCCATACCCCTTGATTCCTTTAGCTGTAAGGGCCACATCTAACTCCCTTTTGAATATATCGAACAAACTGGACTCAACAACTTTCTGTGGTAGAGAATTCCACAGGTTCACAATTCTCAGTGAAGAAGTTTCTCCTTATCTTGGACCTAAATGGCTTACCCCTTATCCTTAAGCTGTGACCCCTGGTTCCCCAACATTGGGGACATTCTTCCTGCATCTAACCTGTCCAATCCCATCAGAATTTTATATCGTGTTTGACTAACCTGATTGAATTTTATGGACTTTAGCAAGGCTTTTGATGAGGGTAGACTGGTCATGAAGGTTAAAGCCCATGGGATCCAGGGCAAAATAGCAAGTTGAATCCAAAATTGGCTTGGAGGTAGGAAGCAGAGGGTAATGCTTGATGGATGTTTGTGACTGGAAAGATATTTCCAGTGGGGTTCCGCAGGGCTCAGTACTGGTTACCTTGCTTTTTGTGGTATACATCGATGATTTAGATTTGAATATAAGGAGTATGATTAATAAGTTTGCAGACAACACTAAAATCGGCTGTGTGGTTGATAATGAAGAGGAAAGTCATGGGCTGCAGGAGGATATCAATCTACTGGTCAGGTGGGCAGAGCTGTGGCAAATGGAATTTAACTCCGAGAAGTGTGAGGTGATGCACTTTGGGAGGGCTAATAAGAAAAGGGTATACACATTAAACGGTAGGCCACTTAATAGTGTAGATGAACAAAGGGACCTTGGAGTGCTTGACCACAGATCCCTGAAAGTAGCAGGCCAGGTGGTTAAGGCGACATACGGAATGCTTGCCTTTATTGGCCGAGGCATTGAATATAAGAGCAGGGAGGTTATGCTTAAATTGTATAATACTCTGGTTAGGGCACAGCTGGAGTACTGCGTGCAGTTCTGGTCGCCGTATTATAGGAAGGACGTGATTGCACTCGAGAGGGTACAGGGGAGATTTACTAGGATGCTGCCTGGAATGGAGAATCTTAGTCATGAGGACAGATAGGATAGGCTGGGTTTGTTCTCATTGGAACAGAGGAGGTTGAGGGGAGAACTCATCAAGATGTACAAAATATTGAGGGGCCTGCACCTAGTGGATAATGGTCTATTTCCATTAGTGGAGATGTCTATTACGAGGAGGCATAGTTTTAAGGTGGTTGGTGGAAGGTTTAGAGGGGATTTAAGGGGGGCGGGGGCGCTTTACGCAGAGGGTTGTGGGGATCTGGAACTCGCTGCCTGGAAGAGGAGTGGATGCAGAAACCCTCACCACTTAAAGTGCAGTAACCTGCAGGGTTACGGACCTAGAGCTGGTAATTGGGATTGGACTGAATTATCTTTTATTGGACGGAGCAGATATAATGGTAAGTACTGCAGGGAATCAAATATGGCCAGGGTGATCTCCTGGACAAGTGTCGATCACCTGGATGGGTCAGAGAAGAATTTTCCCGGATTTTTTTGTTCCCTAAATTGGCCTGGGTTTTTCTGTTTTTTGCGCCTACCAGGAGATCACATGGCTCCGGTTGGGTGGATTGTAGAATGTTTCAGTCTAAGGGGTGTCGCAATTGTGTGTGGCGGACTGGTTGGGCTGGGTGCTCTTTTCCTTTCCGTCATTGTTCATAGGTTTATATGTAACCTTTAGGGCTGCTGACCAAGGGCTGTGTGGCTTTGTCGGCTGGCGTGGGCACGATGGGCCGGAATGGCGGCCTCCTGCGCTGTAAATTTCTATAAGAATTTTAAAATTGAGTTGTGAGTCCGCAAGCATAAGGTGATGGATGGACAGGACTTTGTGCAAGTTAGGATACTGCCAGCATTGCAATACTCGAGTGGAGTGTGAGCAAAAACACGAATGGTGGCAAAAACACAAAGGCAGAATATTGTCTGAATGGTGGCAGATTAGGAAAAGGGGAGGTGCAACGAGACCTGGGTGTCATGGTACATCAGTCATTGAAGGTTGGTATGCAGATATAGCAGGCGGTGAAGAAAGCAAATGGCATGTTGGCCTTCATAGCTAGGGGATTTGAGTATAGGAGCAGGGAGGTCTTACTGCAGTTGTACAGGGCCTTGGTGAGGCCTCGCCTGGAATATTGTATTCAGTTTTGGTCTCCTAATCTGAGGAAGGACGTTCTTGCTATAGAGGGAGTGCAGTGAAAGTTCACCAGACTGATTCCCAGGATGGCAGGAGAGACTGGATCGACTGGGCCTGTATTTACTGGAGTTTAGATGAATGAGAGGGGATCTCATAGAAACATATAAAATTCTAACGGGACTGGACAGGTTAGATGCAGGAAGAATGTTCCCGATGTTGGGTGAGTCCAGAACCAGGGGTCACAGTCTAAGGATAAGGGGTAAGCCATTTACGACCGAGATGAGGAGAAACATCTTCACTCAGAGTTGTTAACCTGTGGAATTCTCCGACGCAGATAATTGTTGACGCCAGTTCATTGTATATATTCAAGAGGGAGTTAGATATGGCCCTTACGGCTAAAGGGATCAAGGGATATGGAGAGAAGGCAGGAAAGGGGTACTGAGGTGAATGATCAGCCATGATCTTATTTAATGGTGGTGCAGGCTCGAAGGGCCAAATGGCCTATTCCTGCACCTATTTTTCTATGTTTCTAAAAGCATGGATTTCAGCAGCAGCTGGGCTGAGGTGGGGCAGAAATGATATTATGGAGGAACATGGGAGTAGGCCATTCAACTGAGTCTGTTTCACCATTCAACTCCGAGTCTGTTTCACCATTCAATTACAATTTGTTTCTGCATTCCATTTACCTGCCGAGGTTGCATATCCCTTAATCATACATCAGTACAGTACAGAAGGCGGCCATTCAGCCCATCATGTCTGCGCTGGTTCTTTCGAAGAGCAATCCACTGCCCTGCTCTTTCCCCATGTGCCTGCAATGTTTTCTCCAAATATTTATCTCATTCCCTTTTGAAAGCTACTGTTAAATTTGTGTCCACCATCACATCGGGTAGTGTATTCCAAATACTCGTTGCCTTAATTGTTTGTTCCTCATGTCACCTCTGGTTCTATTGGCAGGTCACCTTATTTCTGTGACCTTTCAGCCATATTTACTCTATCTAAACCTTTCAAAAACTTAACCACCTCCATCAAATCTCCTCTTGGTCTTCTCTGCTCTAAGGAGATCAGCCCCAGCTTCTCTCGTCTATCCATGTAACTAATCCCTCATCCCTGGAAGCATGCTACTAAATCGCTTCTGTACCCCATCCAAAGTCTTCATGTCCTTTCTATCATTTGGTGCCCAGAATTGGACAATACTCCAGCTGGGGCCGAACTGTAATGTTTTATACAAGTTTAGCATAACTTCCTGGCTGTTGTACTTTCTGCATCTACTTAAGAGCCCAGGATCCCATACGCTTTATTAACTGCTTTGTTAACCTTTCCTGTCGCCTTCAAAAAATTGCAGAAACACCCCCAAGTCTCTGTTCTTGCACCCCTTTAAAATTGTATCATTTAGTGTGTATGGTCTCTCCACATTCTTCTACCAAAATATATCTCCACACTTCACTGCGTTGAATTTCATCTGCCATGTGTCCACCCATTCCACCAATCAGTCCATGTCCTCTTGAAGTCTATCACTATCCTCCTCACTGTTTACTGCGCTTCCAAGTTTTGTGTCATCTGCAAATTTTGAAATTATGCCCTGTACACCAAAGTCCAAGTCATTAATATATATCAAAAGTAGCATTACTGAACCTTGGGGAACGTCACTGTATACCTGCTTCCAGACCGAAAAACAGTCCTTCATCACAACTCTGTATTCTGTCCCTTAGCCAATCTTGTATCCATGCTGCTACTGTCCCTTTTATCTCATGGCCTTCAATTTTGCTAACAGGACTAGTATGTGGTACTTTATCAAACGCCTTTTGAAAGTCCATCTACATGTCCACTGCACTGCCCCCACCCCCCCATCACTTCTGGTAACTCAGCAAAAAACTCAATTAAGTTGGTCAAGCATGATTGTCCCTTAACAAATCATCACATGTGCTGGTCACTACATTAAAGGAAAGATGTGATTACAGAGGAGATTTACGAGGATGTTGCCTGGACTGAAGAATTTTAGCTGTGAGAAAGGATTGGATAGGCTGGGTTTGTTTTTTTTGGAAAAGAGGAGGCTGAGAGGTGACCTTATTGAGATGTATATAATCATGAGAGGCTTAGATCGAGTGGATAGAAAGGGCCTGTTTCCCTTAGCAGAGGGGTCAACAACCAGGGGAACAGATTTAACGTAATTGGTAGAAGGTTTTGAGGGGACTTATTTTCACCCAGAAGGTGGTGGGGGTCTGGAACTCAGTGCCTGAAAGGGTGGTAGAGGCAGAAAACCTCACCACAATTAAAGTACTTGGATGTGCACCTGAAGTGCCGTAACCCACAGGGCTACAGACCTAGAGCTGGGAAGTGGGATTAGGTTGGATCGCTTTTTCTCGACCGGCGCGGACGCAATGGACCAAATGGCCTCAGTGCTGTAAATTTCTAGAACCTTTGAATGGTTACAGCACAGGTGACCATTTGGCCCATCGAGCCCGTGCCGGCTCTCTGCAAGAGCACCCCAGCTAGTCCTACTACCCCATCCTTTTCCCATAGCCCTGCAATTTGTTTTCCTTCAGGTACCTTTGAAAGCCACGACTGAAACTGTCTCCACCACTCTTTCAGACAGTAAGTTCCAGGTCCCCACCACTCGCTGCAAAAAAACCTCTCCTCATGTTGCCTTTGGTTCTGCCAATCAGAGTCTGAGAATCTTGGGTACAAATTATTTGCCACATTGGAACAGATATGGCTCCACTGCCATTGGCTGTGAAGCACTTTGGGATGTTTTGAGAATATGAGGAACGCTACATTAAGTAAAGCCCTTCCCTCCTCGTTCAAACATCCTCCTCTCCCACATGGGATGCTTTGTAATTGATTCAGTTCAGGCCATCTGCTGCTGGTTCATTGAAGTGTCTGACCCCATGGGTCCTCACATCTCTATGGCCAGCCAATTAGAAACGGGTCATCTCATGGCTGAGGCACCATGTATGTGTATTTATAATCTATAATTCACAGAATTTGGTTTAACTGAATCCTAGGTGCTACTTTACACACAGTCCCACTCAAACTTACAACTAAGTCATGGTTACCAATCAGAAGCTAGAATTGCTCAGCTTTATTCTGTCGGTCTGAGTCACGGTTGGTGGGTGGCAGAGACCTCTGTGTAAAAGGAAATTGGAAAGAACTTGCATTTTATATAGCGCTTTTTACAGCCCCAGGACGTCGCAAAGCGATTTACAGCCAATGAAGCACTTTTTAAAGTCACTGTTGTAATGTAGGAAATGCGGCAGACAGTTTGTGCACAGCAAGCTCCCACAAAGAACAATGTGATAATGACCAGATTAAGTTTCACTCAGACTCTGGCAAAAAACAGACATTCTGAAAGCAGAAATGCTGAAATCGAGTTTACCTGTCAACAAGTGAGTGTTACAAAACACATTCCCCAACAGTTCAGGTGGTGAGCAGATTACTACATGCATACGAGGAAGATGCCTTGTCCAATTCCCAAGCTGTGCTGAGCTAACTGGTGGCAGTAGGGAGGTTAACATGCCCCAAACTGAGGCCAGCTGCACACTACCTCCGAAATCCCTCCCCCCAAAATCCCTCCCCAGTGGTTGGCAGCCACACGCCAACGCTTGATTCCTGTATAGTCCAAAAAGCTATCTATTCCAGCCGTGAATATATTTAACAATTCAGCATCCACATCCTGCTTGGGTAGAGAATTCCAAAGATTCACAACCTCAGTGAAGAAATCCCTCCTCACCTCAGTCCTAGATAGCTGATCCCTTATCCTGAGACAATACCCCCGCCTTCTCCTTTACTGGGCAAAACCCCTCCTCCACCACACTTGGCGTTTTCTGATCAAGACCACTATTCCTCCAATCCCTGCTGTTCCAGCTCCCACTTCGCTTCCTCAGCTCCCCAACATCAAGGACAGAGTCCGCTTCAATACAAATGACCATGACATTGGGCTTTACCACCTGTCCGTACGGTTTGTCAGCCCACCCCCACTGGCTGCCCAACAGCAGGATAAGTTCCAACTTGCCACCTCCATGCCACCTGGATGTCACCAGCCCCCTGGCTGCCACCTCAAGCCAAGGCCAGAGGTGCAATGCCTCAGTACCCTGTATGACCCTGAGCTTCCTTTCCTGCAGTCGACATTACTTCCTTCCACATCGCAACATTGCCTTGCCGACTGCTGCTTGGGATACAGTTTACGTCTTCCTCACCTTAATGCTCTCCACAAACTACAACTTATCCAGAATACTGCAGCCAACATCACCCAAAGTCCCACATCCCTCATCGCCAAACTATACTGGATTATAAGACACTCAATTCATGTATTCGAATCTCTCCATGGTCTCAATCCTACCGTACCGATCTCCTCCAGCCATACATCGCTGAATACACCCTCCACTCGTTCAACACCAGTGGCAATTAATTCCACCACTATATCCCAACCCACTGGATCATCTCAAAGTCCGAGTCCTTACCACCGACTCCCTCTCCCGACCCCCCCCATACCTTTCCCCGGAGCCCTGACCCCACCCCCCTCCCTGCCAGTTGTCTTAGGCTGAACCAGACTGTTCACAACCTTGGTATCCTATTTGCCCCGAGATGAGTTTCCGACCACATGTCCACCTACTTCTACTTCTGTTTCATCACCCAACTCCGCCCTGCTTCGACTCATCTGCTGCTCATCAATGCCTTTACCTCGACATGACTCTTCCAACACACTCCTGGCCAGCCTCCTATTTTCTACCCTCCGTAAACTTGAGGACATCCAAAACTCTGCTGCCTGTATCCTAACTTGGACCAAGTCCCATTCACCCATAACCCCTGTGGTCGCTGGCCTACATTGGCTCCTGGTTAAGCAACACCTCGATTTTAAAATACTCATCCTTGTTTTCAAATCCCTCCATGGCATCACCCCTCCCTATCTCTAATCTCCTCCAGCCCCACAACCCCCCCCCCCCCCAGAAATGTTTGCACTCTTCCAATTCTGGCCTCTTGAGCATCCCTGATTATAATCACTCAACCATTGGTGGCTGTCCCTTCAGCTGCCAAGGCTACAAGCTCTCGAATTCCCTCCCTAAACCTCAACTGTCCTAATGTGTGGCTGGTGTCAAATTTTGTTCAAGCTCCTGTGAAGCTCCTTGGGACATTTTACATTAAAGATGCTATATAAATACAAGTTGTTACTGAATACTTGTTTACTACAGCTAAGTGAGAATTCCAGTGCTCCAAGCGATGCCCCTCACTGGGAATTAATTTGGTGTCTCTGCCCCAGATCATTAGGAATTTTAAACTAGAAGCATTTAACTCCTAAATATTGTCCCCACCTGTAGCAACTTGTAAGATTTTTGTGTTGGCACCCTCTGAATTGTCTTGATAGGTGAACTTTCTGTCTTGTCTATCCTCCAGCCCCTCCTTTCCTGACCTTGTTTTATCAATAGTACAAGAGTCTTTGCTCCAGAGCTTCGTATTGCTTCTAAACTACAAGTACACTCTTCTGTTATCTTCCCCTCAGCATCTTTGCTGTGCTCTCTTTCCCAGGATCTCAAATGTGTATTTCCTTGCCACCTCCAGTCTTCCTCAGAGAGCTGTTTAAAAGCCAAACTTGCTGTCAACTAAACACTATGGCACTATTCCATTACTCATCTGCTATTTACACAAACCAGGGCAGTCCCATAGTCAGTGCTGGGCCTGCCCTGCGTCCGTCTGTCCCTGCTATGGGCACGAGGATAGCTACAATTTGGTGTCTCTGCCCCAGATCATTATCCAGTAATCCTTGCTGGAAGCGCCGCCCCTCAGTCAAATGTTCACACATGAAGAATGACCTTCTGGGTGAGATATCATAATACTGTATCCAGCAAGAGCCCACGTGAATTTGATTCTAGTTCACTCATTTAACTTGTGAAATTTCAATCTTTTGCACTCTGAACATTTTGGTTTAACCAGCCTGGTTTCTTTCTTTAAATGGCACTGAGTCCTGCCAACTCCTCCCACCATCGCTCAAAGCTTCAGTACAATCTGTATTTGGTGTGCTTGCGATCTCTGCAAATTTTGCATTACTCTCATCTGTAGTGAGCTCACTATAGCCGAGCTCACTGCACAACAGGTAACATGAAAAGGAAATTTAAAACAAACACTTACTTAGCTGCCGTTCATTGACCAATCACTGCGGACTTGTAGAGATGGGACAGAAGCAATTGATCCAACTTTTTTTTAATAAGAACTTTTGGTTGACCTGTTGTAATTTTCATTGAACGTTATATTGGAACTAAATATTAGCAGTTGGACCTGTACTCAGTGTGGGATTGTTGCTGTTCAGCTGGTGATGTTGAGAATATAGTTGGTGTCTAAAGGTATGAAGCTGTTTTAGGACCCATGTAAAATGATGTAATCTCACTTGATTGAGCCGTTCCTTACAGGCTTTAGAGAAGAGGGAGACTTCGAGTAATCCATTCCGGACACTTGAACTGCCCTGCAGATTTTATACACTCATTGTGCTCGTTCTTTATGTACCCGAGAGTTCATTTAACAGTTTCTAACACTTATCTGGTCGCATTTAAAAGGAAAAGTTCAGGCAAATAAAGTTTGAACTGCAACCGACAGCTGGCCTAGGATTCTGTATACATGGTCAATCACCTCTGTGAATCATTTCTGGGCCCCAAACATTCAATTTGAACTGCAGCACGATGAGGAAAGCTGCTGAACTTTTTCCTATAGCAACTCTGCAGTATTGGGAGAGTCGGTGACTTCATGCCAGGAGCTGGGAACAGCTATTTTTTTTTTTTTTTTAAAAAGTGTGGCGCTGAATTTGCAGTGTCTGGGCCAAGTCATTCTAGAATTGTAAGCTGTTAAAAGACCACGGCACAGAATGGCATTTTAAAATGAATATTGGTAACATTTAGAAATGGCTTGAAATAATCCATTGTGCTTTCACAGCAGCAGTGAATGCAGAGAAACATCCTCTCTGCATCCACCTTGTCAAGCCCCCTAATAATCTTATACGTTTCGATAAGATCACCTCTCATTCTTCTGAATTCCAATGAGTAGAGGCCCAACCGTGCCTCATAAGTCAACCCCCTCATCCCCGGAATCAACCTGGTGAACCTTCTCTGAATGGCCTCCGAAGTAAGCATATCCTTTCGTAAATATGAAAACCAAAACTGCACGCAGTATTCCAGGTGTGGCCTCACCTATATCTTGTATAACTGTAGCAAGACTTGCCTACTTTTATACTCCATCCCCTTTGCAATAAAGACCAAGATACTATTAGCCTTCCTCATCACTTGCTGTACCTGCATAACAATCCTTTTGTGTTTCATGCATAAGTACCCCCAGGTCCCACTGTACTGTGGCACTTTGCAATCTTTCTCTATTTAAATAACTTGCTCTTTGGTAGAAAAAAATCAAAGTGCATGACCTCACTTTATTATACTCCATCTGCCAAATTTTTGCCCACTTAGCCTGTATGTCCTTTTGCAGATTTGGGGTGTCCTCACACATTACTTTTCCTCCCATCTTTGTATAGTCAGCAAACTTGGCTATGTTGCTACTTAATCCCTTCTTTCAAGTTGTTACTATAGATTGTAAATAGTTGGGGTCCTAGCACTGATCCCTATGACATCCCACTAGTTACTGGTTGCTAACCAGAGAATGAACCATTTATCCCAACTCTGTTAGCCAATCCTCTCTCCGTGCTAATATATTATCCCCATCCCGTAAACTTTTATCTTGCGCAGTAACCTTTTATGTGGCACCTTGTCGAAGGCTTATAATGGGGAGTTTTTAGGGGAGAAAGATCGCGGCGGACGGTATTTGGCCCACAGACACCAAGACAGAAGCTAACAGGAACACGCCCAGGCCACAGAACGTCACGGAGCTGCGGTCGTTCCTGGGACTCAACTATTTTGGTAACTTCCTACTGGGGTTAAGCACCCTCTTACAGCCCCTACATGTGTTATTGCATAAAGGTGAGAACATGTAATTGCTTTTGAGAAAGCCAGAAACATTTTATGCTCCAACAAGCTGCTTGTATTGTATTGTATAACTCATGTAAAAGACTTGTGCTAGCATGTGATGCGTCGTTGTACGGAGTCGGGTGTGTATTACAACAAGCCAACGTTGCGGGGAAGTTGCAACCTGTCGCCTATGCTTCCAGGAGCTTGTCTAAGACAGAGAGGGCCTACAGCATGATTAAGCAGCATTAGCGTGGGTTCGGGGTAAAGAAAATGCCCCGAACACACAGCTGTTTGGCCTCAAATTTGAGCTGGAAACCGATCACAAGCCCCTCATATCCCTGTTTGCTGAAAATAAGGGGATAAATACTAATGCCTCAGCCCGCATACAAAGGTGGGCACTCACGCTATCAGCGTGTAACTATACCATCCGCCACAGGTCAGGCACCGAAAACTGTGCGATGCTCTGTCGGCTACCATTGCCCACCACGGGGGTGGAAATAGCGCAGCCTGCAAACTTGTTGATGGTCATGGAAGAGTTTGAAAATGATAAATCGCCTGTCACGGCCCGCCAGATTAGGACTTGGACCAGCCAAGATCCTTTGCTGTCCAGAGTAATAAAAAAAAAATAAAAAAAAATCTGTACTGCATGGGAGTTGGGCCAGCATCCCCGTTGAAATGCAAGAGCTAATCAAGCCGTTCCAGCAGCGAAAAAAAACAAGCTGTCCATTCAGGCAGACTGCCTGTTGAGGTAACCACGTAGTGCTACCCAAAAAGGGCAGGGAGACGTTAGTCTCGGATCTCCACAGCACACACCCAGGTATAGTAACAATGAAAGAGATAGCCAGATCCCACGTGTGGTGGCCCGGTATCGACTCTGACTTAGAGTCCTGTGTACGGCAATGCAGTGTGCGCACAGTTGAGCAATGTGCCCAGAGAGGCACCACTAAGTTTGTGGTCCTGGCCCTCCAGACCATGGTCAAGGATCCATGTCGACTATGCGGGCCCGTTTCTCAGTAAAATGTTCTTGGTGGTGGATGCTTTTTCAAAATAGATTGAATGTGAAATAATGTCGGGAGCACCGACATTGAAAGCCTGAGGGCCATGATTGCCACCCACGGCCTGCTTGACATACTGGTCAGTGACAACAGGCCATGTTTCACCAGTGCCGAATTTAAAGAATTCATGACCTGCAATGGGATCAAACAGGTCACCTCGGCCCCATTTAAACCAGCCTCCAATGGGCAGGCAATACAATCAAACAGAGCCTTAAACGAGTCACAGAAGGCTCACTCCAAACCCACCTGTCCCGAGTACTGCTCAGCTACTGCACGAGACGAGACCCCACTCGCTCGCAGGGGTGCCCCCGGCTGAGCTACTCATGAAAAGGACACTTAAAACCAGACTCTCGCTGGTTCACCCCAACCTGCATAAATCAGGTAGAGAGCAGGCGGCAGCAACAAAATGCAAACGATGGTCGTGCCACTGTGTCACGGGAAATTGATCTGAATGACCGAGTACGTGCTAAACTATGGACATGGTCCCAAGTGGATCGCGGGCACGTTGATAGCTAAAAAAGGAGTAGGGTATTTGTAGCCAAACCAGACAAGGGACAAATTTGCAGAAAGCACCTGGCCCAAATGAGGCTGCGGTTTAGACTGCCCTGAACAACCCACAGCAGACACCACCTTTTGCGAGCCCACAACACACCCAAAGGATCACCACCACCACCCCGGACCAGGAAATTGAACCCATCACGCCCAACAGCCCAGCAAGGCTAGGCTCACCCAGTAGCCCTTCACGGCCAACAACATGCCAGCCCAGCGAAGACACAGCCAACACACCTGAACAAACATTTGTACCGAGGGCTGTCCACCAGGGAAAGAAAGGCTCCCGACCGCCTCACCTTGTAAATAGTTTTCACTTCGACTTGGAAGTGATGTGTATCTGTAAAGCATGCACTCCCATGTTTCCACCCCTAGGGAGCGCATCCCCTGAAGTCCCAAGGGATCCCAGCATCCCTTGGGAGCCCTGTATATAAGAATATAAGATTGAGGTCACTGTTACTTTAACCTCCATGTGCAGTCTCAACTGTATTAGGAACACAATAGTCCTCTCCTCATCCTTTCTACCAAAATGCATCACTTCACATTTTTCTGCGTTAAATTTCATCTGCCACATGTTCACCCATTTCAACCACCCGTCTGTCTTCCTGAGGTCGATCACTATCCTCCTCACTGTTCACAATACATCCAAGTTTTGTGTCATCTGCAAATTTTGAAATTATGCCTTATACATTCAAGTCCAAGTCATTAATGTATATCAAGAAAAGCAGTGGTCCCAGTACTGACCCTGGGGGAACACCACTGTATACCTTCCTCCAGTCTGAAAAACAACCGCTCACCACTACTGTTTCCTGTCACTGAGCCAATTCCATGTCTATGCTGCCACTGTCCCTTTTATTCCATGAGCTTCAACTTTGATGTGGCACTGTCGAATGCCTTTTGGAAATCCATGTACACTACATCAATTGCATTACTCTCATCAACTTTGTTACCTCATCAAAAAACTCGATCAAGTTGGTTAAAACATGATTTGTCTTTTACAAATCTGTGCTGGCTTTCCTTTATTAATCCACCCCTATCCAAGTGACTTAATTATGTCCCTGATTACTGTTACTCATCATCATAGACAGTCCCTCAAAAGCGAAGATGACTTGCTTCCACAAAGTGAGTTCTCAGGGAATTAGAGTCTTTGTCACAGGTGGGGCAGACAGTGGTTGAAGGAAAGGGTGGGTGGGACTGGTTTGCCACACGCTCCTTCCGCCACCCATGCTTGGTTTCTGCATGCTCTCGGTGACGAGACTCTAGGTGCTCAGCACTCCCCCGGATGCTCTTCCTCTACTTAGGGCGGTCTAAGGCCAGGGACTCCCAGGTGCCGGTGGGGTTGCTGCACTTTATCAAGGAGGTTTTGAGGGGGTCCTTGAAGCATTTCCTCTGCCCTCCTACTCTCTTCTGCACCACCTCTCCTGCTCTATCCTCCTATTTCTATACTGTGCGTGGCATTGGGAGTAATCTGGAGATTACTACTTTTGAGGTCCTGCTTTTTAATCTTTCTCCTGGTTCCCTAAAATCTGCCTGCAGGACCTCATCTCTCTTTCTACCTATGTCATTGGTACCGATATGGACCACGACCTCGGATTGCAGAACATTCGGGGGGGGGGCAGAAAAAGGTGAACACTCACTCTGACATCCTTGACCCTGCCAACAGGGAGGCAACATATCATCCTGAAGTCACGTCTGTGGCCGTAGAAACACCGGTCTGGTCCCCTAACTATCGAACTCCTACCACTATTGCTCTCCCACTTCTAACCAGGAATATTTAATACCGAGTGGGGCCTGAACCCACAAACTTCAGATTCCGAGACAGGCAGAGAGTTCCAGTGAGAACAGGATGGTCACCTCTGACACCTTCCCTGACCCAAAGGTCGAAGCACTTGCTTGCCACAGCTGGTGTTACAATGGCAAGCTCATACACATCATAGAAGTTGAAGCTGCTGCTGCAATAAGGGGAGTCTGGGGGATTTAGACCAAGGAGGGAACAGTCTTGCAGCAATCTTATTACTTTTCAGCCCGATTCTGTTATCTATTCAGTCACAACCAGAGAATCTGCTACAATAGCTTCTCTTACCCTCCCCATGCCTCTGGAGTCCCTCATGGATCTATCCTTGGCACCCTCGGCAACATCATCCAAAGCCACGACAACAGGTTGCATACTTACACTGATGACACCCAGCTCGACCCCACCACCTGTTCTCTCTACCCAAACTGGCTATTAAACAGAGGGTAGGGGTTAAGGGTCGACTGGCAAAAATTGCAAAGTACTGTTCCAGGGATTGGTGCTGGGACCAGAGTTGTTCACAATTTATATAACAATATGGACTCGGAAATCAAAATTTGCAGATGACACCAAATTGTGGGTGTAGGTAATACTGGGGAAGAATACGACAAAATGCAAGACGACAATAGACGTGCAGACTGGATGTGTAACGACATGAATTTCAATATAGATAATCGTGAAGTGGTGCAGTTTGGTAGGAGGAATAAGGAGGTCACATACAGTGTGTAAAATGATTAATTGGGGTGGAGGAGCAGAGGGATCTGGCGGTACAGCTACACAAATCACAAAGTAGCGATGCAGGTTAATGCTATTTAAAAAAAGCAAACCAAACACTGGGGCTCATTTCTAGAGGGATAGAATTAAAAAGCAGAGAAGCAATGTTAAACTTGTGTAATACCTTGGTTAGACCACACTTGGAGCACTGCACAGTTCTGGTCTCCATATTGTAAAAAGGATTTGGAGGCACTGGAGAAGGTGCAAGAACGATTCACAAGGATGATACCAGAACCGAGAGGTTATACCCATCAGGAAAGATTGAACAAGCCTTTCTAGAAGTCTCTAGAAAAGAGAAGGTGGAGGAGTAACCTGATTGGAGAACTTTAGGATTATAAAAAGGATTTGACAGGGTAGACGTAAAGAAAATTTTTCCATTTGTAGGAGAGTCCAACACCAAAGGTCATAAATATAAGACCGGCACTGATAAATCCAATACGGAATTCAGGAGAAACCTTTTTACCCAAAGAGTGTGAAGAATGTGGAACTCGGTACCACACAGAGTAATTGAGGCGAATGAATAAACACATGAGGCAAAACGGAATAATAGTATCTGATTGGGTTAGAACAGGGCTGGGTGGAGGCTCCTGTTAAGCAAAATGGGCAGATGCAGTATAATGTGGATAAATGTGAGTTTATCCACTGATAGCAAAAACAGGGAGGCAGATCATCTGAATGGTGACAGATTAGGAAAAGGGGAGGTGCAATGAGACCTGGGTGTCATGTTTCATCAGTCATTGAAAGTTGGCATGCAGGTAGTGAAGGTGGCAAATGGCATGTTGGCCTTCATAGCTAGGGGATTTGAGTATAGGAGCAGGGAGGTATTTCTGCAATTGTACAGGGCCTTGGTGAGACCTCACGTGGAATATTGTGTTCAGTTTTGGTCTCCTAATCTGAGGAAGGACATTCTTGGTATTGAGGGAGTGCAGCGAAGATTCACCAGACTGATTCCCGGGATGGCAGGACTGACTGAGGAGAGACTGAATCGACTGGGCCTGTATTCAGTTTAGAAGGATGAGAGGGGATGTCATAGAAACATAAAATTCTGACAGGACTGGACAGGTTAGATGCAGGAAGAATGTTCCCGATGTTGGGGAAGTCCAGAACCAGGGGACACAATCTAAGGATAAGGGGCAAGCCATTTAGGACAGAGATGTGGAGAAACTTCTTCACTTAGAATTGTTAACCTGTGGAATTCTCTGCCACAGAAAGTTGTTGAATATATCCAATGAACTGGCATCAAGAGGGAGTTAGATATGGCCCTTATGGCTAAAGGGATCAAGGGCTATGGAGAGAAAGCAGGAAAGCGGTACTGAGGGAATGATCAGCCACGATCTTATTAAATGGTGATGCAGGCTCAAAGAGCCGAATGGCCTACTCCTGCATCTATTTTCTATGTAAACACAAGCAAAGCATTGACTACTTGGATTGAATGGCCTGTATCTGTGCTGTCCATTGCCTCTGTGTATTCAGACTGCCTGTCTAACATCCAGTCTTGGATGAGCAGAAATTTCCTCCAATAAAGATTGGGAAGAATTAAGCCACAATCTACATTCCCTAGCCACCGATTTCAGCCCCCTGCCTGCCCACTGTCTCAGGCTGAACCAGACCGTAGCATCTTATTTAACTTTAAACTGAGCTTCCAACCTTCCTGGTACAAAAAAAAAATCATTTAAAAAGGCCGATGGAACATTTATCTCAAGGGGGGCTGGAATACAAAGTTATGCTACAGCTCCACAGAGCCCTTGTTAGACCCTATCTGGAGTTACTGCATTCAGTTCTGGGCACCTCAGGAAGGATATATTGGCCCTGCAGTGCAGCGCAGCGCAGATTCACCAGAATGATACCAGGGCTAAATGAGGAGGATAGGTTGCACACATTGGGCTTGCATTCCCTGGAGTATAGAAGATTAAGGGGTGATCGCATTAAGCTATCAAAATGAAAGTATTTGATAGGGTAGATAGAAACGATTTCCTCTGTTGGGAGAGTCTAGCATAAGGGGGCACAACCTTAGCCATTCCGGGGTGACATCAGACAGTACCCTCGTCACACAAAGGGCAGCAGTAGAAATCTGGAACTCTCTTCTCCCAAATATCTTTTGGCACTAGGACAATAGAAAATGTTTAAACTGTGATTGATAGATGTTACACAAGGGTATTATGGGTAAAGACCAAAATGGAGATCTATTGGCAGAGGCAGAAGGCATGGTTGAGCTACTAAATGAGTACTTTTCCTCAGTGTTTACCATGGAAGAGGACTTTGTCAAAGCTATGGTGAATCAGGTTCCCACTGTAATACATATAGCTCCACCTGTGGACTACTGTGGCACTGCAGCCAGTGCTGTGTACAAATAGAGGGAACAGGTCACCTGACTGGAGTTCCTGAGTGTTCGGCCATCTTAAGGCTTGTGTGCTTGGGAGTTGTACTGAAGATATAATAATGGCGAAGAAGATGGGATTATCAGGGGAAAAAAGCTGAAATTTTTGTTGGTGGAGGATTTAGCCAATCGACAGACTTTGAGAGCTTCTGTTTTGATTAACAGCTACAAATCCAAGGTAAATTACAAGCACACTTGGCTGAACTGCCAGAGTCCAGTGGGTTGAGGTGTTTCCAATGTGGAAAACAACAAGTAAAGCATTAGACATTTCACAAAGATTATTTTCGTCATTTGGCGTCCAAGAAATGGTTTCCGATAATGGACCACCATTTAGTTCAAAAGAATTTGCACAGTTCACGAGCAAAAACATACCAAGGTTCCACCGTACCACCCTGCTTCAAATGTTGCAGCAGAGCGCACAGTACAAATTGTAAAACGTGCCCTCAAACAGATATTGGATCCAAATCCAAAGAAATGGCAGTTGTCATTGGACCACAAATTGGCTAATTTTCTAATTACGTATCACAATGCTGCTCATACAACTACTAATAGAATACCAGAAGAGTTTTTTCCTCAAACGACAGCCACGAACCAGATTCTCATTGTTAAAACCAAACTTGGCACAATCCGTAGAAGAGAAACAATTAAGACAGAAAGAGAATCATGATAGAGGTAGAGTAAAAGAGAGAAGTGTGAAATTAAACCAGAAGGTAAGAGTGAAGAATCATCACCATAAATGGGTAAAGTGGTTACCAGGAAGAGTGGTGAAGATATGTGGTCCTCGCACATATTTGGACAAGATGTTTGATCATGGACAGGTTAGGTTTGTTCACATTGATCATACTTTACCTACAGACATGAAAGTAGTTGAAGGTGGGAATGATTCACTTATTTCTGACTCATCAGTTGTTTTGATACACCAGTAGCATATCCTACATCCAATGTACTGGAAACAAATCCAAGAGAAAGTCAGAATTTAGGTCAGAGTCCAAGTGAGGCAGACGAACAGTCTGAAGTTAGAGAGAGTTCAAATGGAAATCAAGGGCATCCCTTGGAGGAAAACTTTCCTCAGGATCAGCCTCGAATGAGTTTAAATTCGACACCATGTTTGGAAGGTTCTGTTCGAGAGCGAAGGTATCCTCTTTGAAACAGAAAACAAGTGGTTAAGCTTGATTTGTAAATATGGCACAATAAGTCCATATCTTTTGTTCTGTATAACCATACAAGTTATGTATGATTGTTGTTTGTTATAATTACTTCATTAAGGAGGGAGAAGTGTATTATATATAGCTCCACCTGTGGACTCCTGTGGTACTGCAGCCAGTGCTGTGTACAAATAAAGATAGAACCTGACTGGAGTTCTGGAGTGTTCTGCCATCTTAAGGCTTGTGTGTTTGGGATATAATACCCACAAACTCAGTTTTCTAGTCACTGACTCTATCCCTCTCCCTGGCAACTGCCTGAGGCTGAAACAGATCATTCACAACCCGTCATATTTGAGCGCACGAGCTTCCAGCCACATATCCGCGCCATCAATACCGCCTCTCTAACACTGCCCGACTCTGCCCCTGCCCACCTGCTGCTGAAACCCTCAATTATGCCTTTATCTCCAGACTTGACTATTCCAACACACACCTAGCCAGCCTCCCACATTCTACCCTCTGTAAACTTGGTCATCCAAAACTTTGTGCTCCTCTAATTCTGGCTCCTTGGGAATCCCCATTTTTTTAATAAAATCACTCAGCCATTGGTGGCCATGCCTTCAGCTGCGAAGCCCCAAGCTCTGGAATTCCCGCCCGAAACCTCTCCACCTCTTTCCTCCTAATTATCTCATGTGGCTCGATGTCAAAGTTTATTTGCTAATGCTCCTTTGAAGTGCCTTGGGACATTTTACTATGTTAAAGGTGCTATATAAATACAAGATGTTGTTGCAAGATGCTGGATGAGAAAGAGTAGGTACTAGAAAGACTGGTATACCTAAAGTGGATAAGTCGCCTGGTTCGATGGCATGCCTTCGAGGTTGCTGAAGGAAGTACAGGCTGGCCACAACCTTCCAATCCTCCTTAGATACAGGGGTGGTGCCAAATGGCTGGAGGATTGAAAATGTTACACCTTTGTTCAAAAAAAGGGGAGAAGCATAAACCTGGCAATTACAGGCCTGGCAGTTTAATGTCAGTGGTGAGGAAGCTTTTAGAAACAATAACCTGGGAGAAAATGAACTGCCACTTGGCCAAGCATGGACTATCAGCACAGATTTGTTAAGGGACCAACTTGATTGTGTTTTTTGCCGAGTTACCAGAAAGGGGTGATGAGGGGGTGGGGGCAGTGCAGTGGACATGTAGATAGACTTTCAAAAGGCATTTAATAAAGTTCCACATACTAGTCCGGTTAGCAAAATTGAAGGCCATGAGATAAAAGGGACAGTAGCAGGATGGATACAAAACTGGCTAAGGGATAGAACAAAGAGTTGTGGTGAACGGTTTTTCGGTCTGGAAGCAGGTATACAGGTGAACCAGGATGCCTTACATCTTAGGGTGTTGAGAAGTAGCGGCAGTGATAGTGGATGCATTGGTTGTAATTTATCAAAATTCCCTGGATTCTGGCAAGGTCCCTGCAGATTGGAAGACTGCAAATGTGACGCCCCCGTTTAAAAAACGAGGCAGACAAAAAGCAGCAAACTATAGACCAGTTAGCCTAACATCTGGTTGTGAAAATGTTGGAGTCCATTATCAAAGAAGCAGTAGCAGTACATTTGGAAAAGCAAAATTTAGTCAGGCAGAGTTAGCATGGATTTGAGGAGGATGTCATGTTTGACAAATTTACTGGAGTTCTTTGGAGATGTAACGAACAGGGTGGATAAAGGGGAACCAGTGGATGTGGTGTATTTGGACTTCCAGGAGACATTCGACAAGGTGCCACACAAAAGGTTACTGCACAAGATAAAATTGCATGGGGTTGGGGGTAATATATTAGCATGGATAGAGGATTGGCTAACTAACAGAGTCAGGATAAATGGTTCATTCTCTGGTTGGAAATCAGTAACTAGTGGGGTGCCGCAGGGATCAGTGCTGGGACCCCAACTATTTACAAACTATATAAACGACTTGGAAGAAGGGACTGAGTGTTTGCTGACGATACAAAGATGGGAGGAAAAGCAATGTGTGAGGAGGACACAAAAAATCTGAAGCACAGACAGGCTAAGTGAGTGGGCAAAAATTTGGTAGATGGAGTATAATGTTGAAAAGTATGAGGTCATGCACTTTGGCAGAGAAAAAAAAAAATCAGAGAGCAAGTTATTAGTTCAATGGAGAAAGATTGCAAAGTCCGCAGTACTGCGGGACCTGGGGGGTACTTGTGCATGAAACACAAAAGAATAGTATGCAGGTACAGCAAGTGATCAGGAAGGCCAATGGTATCTTGGCCTTTATTGCGAAGGGGATGGAGTATAAAAGCAGGGATGTCTTGCTACAGCTATTCAGCGTATTGGTGAGGCCACACCTGGAATAGTGTGCGCAGTTTTGGTTTCCAGATTTACAAAAGGATATGCTTACTTTGGAGGCAGTTCAGAGAAGGTTCACCAAGTTGATTCTGGGGATGAGGAGGTTAACTTATATGAGGAAAGGTTGAGTAGTTGGGCATCTGCTCAATGGAATTCAGAAGAATGAGAGGTGATCTTATCAAAATGTGTAACATTATGAGGGGGCTTGACAAGGTGGATGCAGAGGATGTTTCTACAAATGGAGACGACTAGAACTAGGGGGCATGATCTTAGAATAAGGGGCTGCCCATTTAAAACAGAGATGAGGAGAAATTTCTCCTCAGGAGGGTTGTAAATCTGTGGAATTTGCTGCCTCAGAGCTGTGGAAGCTGGGACACTGAATAAATTTAAGACAGAAATAGACTGTTTCTTAAACGATAAGGGGATAAGGGGTTATGGGGAGCGGGCGGGGAAGTGGAGCCGAGTCCATGATCAGATCAGCCATGATCGTATTGAATGGCGGAGCAGGCGAGGGGCCGTACGGCCTACTCCTGCTCCTATTTCTTATGTCCTTCTGTTCAAGGTCCAGTACTCAAACCACTGCTACTTTTGATATACATTAATGACTTGGACTTGGGTGTACAGGGCACAATTTCAAAATTTGTAGATGACAAAACTTGGAAGTGCAGTAAACAGTGAGGAGGATAGTGATAGACTTCAAGAGGACATGGACTGATTGGTGGAATGGGTGGACACATGGCAGATGAAATTCAACACAGTGAAGCGTGAGGAGATATATTTTGGTGGAAGAATGTGGAGAGACCATACACACTAAATGGTACAATTTTAAAGGGGTGCAAGAACAGAGACCTGGGAGGTGTTTCTGCAATTTTTTTTGAAGGCAACAGGACAGGTTAACAAAGCGTATGGGATCCTGGGCTTTATAAGTAGATGCAGAAAGTACAATAGCCAGGAAGTTATGCTAAACCTGTATAAAACATTATAGTTCGGCCCCAGCTGGAGTATTGTCCAATTCTGGGCACCACATGATAGGAAGGACGTGAAGACTTTGAATGGGGTACAGAAGCGATTTAGTAGCATGCTTCCAGGGATGAGGGATTAGTTACATGGATAGACGAGAGAAGCTGGGGCTGATCTCCCTAGAGCAGAGAAGACCAAGAGGAGATTTGATGGAGGTGATTAAGTTTTTGAAAGGTTTAGATATAGAGTAAATATGGCTGAAAGGTCACAGAAATAAGGTGACTGCCAATAGAACCAGAGGTGACATGAGGAACAAACAATTTTTAGGTAACGAGTATTTGGAATGCACTACCCGATGTGGTGGTGGACACAGATTCAACAGTAGCCTTCAAAAGGGAATTGGATAAATATTTGAAGGAGAAAACATTGCAGGCACATGGGGAAAGAGCAGGGCAGTGGATTGCTCTTCGAAAGAACCAGCACAGACATGGGCTGAATGGCCTCCTTCTGTACTGTACAGATGTATGATTAAGGGATATGCAACCTCGGCAGGTAAATGGAATGTAGATACAAATTGTAATTGAATGGTGAAACAGACTCGAAGAGTTGAATGGCCTACTCCCATGTTCCTCCATAATATCTCATTTCTGCCCCACCTCAGCCCATTTTTGCTGCTGAAATCCATGCTTTTGTTCACTCCACTCGAGTATTGCAATGCTGCCAGTATCCCAACTTGTACAAAGTCCTGTCCATCCATTACCCCTGTGCTCGCTGACCTCCATTGGCTCACCAACTCAATTTTAAAATTCTTATCCTCAGGTTCAAATCCCTCCGAGAACTCTGCACTCCTAATTCTGTGCACCCTCATTTCCTTCACCTTCAGCTGCCGAGGCCCCAGGAATTCCCTCCCCAAACCTTTCAGGCTCAGCCCTTCACTGAAAACACTGATTAATAGCCACCTCTTTGACCAAGTGTTTGGGTCATCTGACCTCGATACAGTTTAAAAAGAGGCAGCTCGTGCAGAGCACAGAGTGCAGCAGCAAAGAGTGGCATTCGTGAGTTTGGGCAAGTGGGGGTGGCAGGTGCTGTTGTCTTGCTTTTACTACCAGTGCTGGCATTAGAGCAGCTGATAAGGAGTGCGAGAGTAGGAGACGGAGGCCCAGAGACCAACCCAACCAGTTGCAGACAAAGATAGAGGGGTGCGAAATCGAGAAGTGACATCACAGCCAAGCTGGTAAATGATTGGTTGTTCGACTGGTAAGTATAACTCTCTTTTAGACTGACTTAGATTGGTTTAATTGGCAACGAACTACTAAGTAGCCGTTTGGTATTTAAGTAAATTTTAGTGAGCAAGTTAATTTAAAGGGTTTAGTCATGGTGGAAGAGCTTGGATTCGTGTCATGCTCCTCCTGTGCTATGTGGGAAGTCAGGGACACTGGTGTGTGCAGGAAATGTGTCCAGCTGCAGCTCCTGACAGACCGCATGATGGCACAGGAGCCGCGGATGGACTCACTCTGGAGCATGCGCGATGCTGAGAATGTTGTGGATAGCACATTTAGTGAGTTGGTCACACCACAGGCAAGGGTTAGGGCAGATAGTGAATGGGTGACCGAGAAAAGGCAAGAGCAGGAAGGTAGTGCAGGAGTCCCCTGCATTCATCTCTCTCCAAAACAGATATACCGTTTTGGATACTGTTGGGGGAGATGACTTACCAGGGGAAGGCACCAGCAGCCAGGTTCATGGTGCCATGGGTGGCTGCACTGCACAGAAGGGCTGGAAAGAGAGAGCGCGCAATAGCGATAGGGGACTCTATTGTAAAGGGAATACATAGGAGTTTCTGCAGTCGCAACCGAGACTCCAGGATGGCATGTTGCCTCCCTGGTGCAAGGATGTCTCGGAGCGGCTGGAGAGGGAGGGTGAACAGCCAGTCGTCGTGCTACATTGTAAGAAGCGGGAAGAGGTCCTACAAGCTGAATTTAGGGAGCTAGGAGTTAAATTTAAAAAGTAGGACCTCAAAAAGGTAGTAATCTCTGGATTGCTATCAGTGCCACGTGCTAATCAGAGTAGAGGGGGTAGGATAGTTAGAATGAATACGTGGCTTGAGCAGTGGTGCAAGAGGGAGGGATTCAAATTCCTGGGACATTGGAACCAGTTCTGGGGAAGTGGTACCTGTACAAAAGGGACAGTTTGCACTTGGGCAGGACGGGAACTGATGTCCTGGGGTTATCTTTTGCTAATGCAGTTCGGGAGTGTTTAAACTAATATGGCAGGGGGATGGGAACCAATGCAGTGAGACAGGGCGAAGTAATATGGAGTCAGAAACAGAGGGTAGAAAGGTAAAAAGCAATAATGGAAGGCAGAGTAAACAAAGGCAAGAAACAAAAAGGGCCACACTACATCATAATTCTAAAAGGACAAAGGGTGTTTAAAAAAAAAAGCCTGAAGGCTTTGTGTCTTAATACAAGGAGTATCTGTAATAAGGTGGTTGAATTAACTGCAAATAGATGTTAACAGATATGATGTGATTGGGATTACAGAGACGTGGCTCCAGGATGATCAGGGCTAGGAACTCAACATCCATAGGTATTCAACATTCAGGAAGGATAGAGTAAAGGTAAAAGGAGGTGGGGTAGCATTGCTGGTTAAAGAGGAGATTAATGCAATAGTTAGGAAGGACATTAGCTTGGATGATGTGGAATCTACCAATTACTGAAGCGCTTCCTATGAACCACCGGTGTGAGGAGCCTCCTGGCAGAGACTGATCTTCCCACACCCAACACATCACACTTCCACATTAAGCCTCATGCTGAGGAAGGCAAACTTCAGATGTACTTTCACCACAGGCTGCTACAATACCAGATCCAAATAGGTCCATTTAAATCCGTGCCTGGACCTACTGGCACAAAGCAGGAGGGGAGGGAAGGCAATCAGAGAGGCTTTGGAAAGGAGAGAAGGGAGACGACAAGCCTCAGAGATTTGGAGGCAGTTCCAGATGGCGAGGGCATAACGATTGAACAAGACGCCGATGGTAGGGCAGAGAACAAGTAGACTTGTGCCAGAGGAGATCAGGGCAGTAGTATGGGGCAAAGCCCTGGAAGAATTTGAACACGAGGCTGAAGATCTTTTAATCGTTGGGATACAAGAGCGCAGCAGAGTTTGGCAAGCACTGGAATAATAGGTATGAGAGTCAATGTCCATAGAAATTAGGTTCAGGACTAGGCCATTCAAGCCTGCACCGCCATTCAGTAAGATCACAGCTGATCATTCAACCTCAGTACCGCTTTCCTGCTTTCCCTCCACACCCATTGATGCCTTTGGCCATGAGGGCCATATCTAACTCCCTTTTGAATATATCTAACGAACTGGCATCTACAACTTTCTACGGTAAGGAATTCGACAGGTTAACCACTCTCTGCAAAGAAGTTTCTCCTCATCTCAGTCCCTTATTCTTAAGACTGGAACTTCCCAGCAACAGGAACATTCTTCCTGCCTCCAACCTGTCCAATCCTGTCAGAATTGTGTGTGTTTCTATGAGATCCCCTCTCATTCTTCTAAACTCCAGTGGATACAAGATCAGTTGATCCAGTCTCTCCTCATATGTCAGTCCTGCCATCTCAGGAATCAGTCTGGTGAACCTTCGCTGTACTCCCTCAATAGCAAGAACGTCCTTCCTCAGATTAGAGGACCAAAACTGAACACAATATTCCAGGTGTGGCCTCACCAAAGCTCTGTACAACTGCAGCAAGACCTCCCTGCTCCTATACTCAAATCCTCTAGCTATGAATGCCAACATACCATTTGCCTTCTTCACCACCGCTGTATCTGAATGCCAAACTTCAATGACTGATGTACCATGACACCGAGGTCTTGTTGCACCTCCCCTTTTCCTAATCTGTCACCATTCAGATAATATTCGGTCTTCCTGTTTTTGCCACCAAACTTCACATTTATCCACATGATGCTGCATCTGCCATGCATTTGCTGACTCACCTAACCTGTCCAAGTCACCCTGCAGTCTCTTAGCATCCTCCTTACAACTCACACCGCCAACCAGCTTTGTCATCTGCAAGCTTGGATATATTACATTCAATTACTTCATCTAAATCATTGATGGATATTGTAAATAGCTGGGGTCGCAGCACTGAACCCTGCAGTACCCCGCTGGTTACTGCCTGCCATTCTGAAAAGGAGCAGTTTATTCCGACTCTGCTTCCAGTCTGCCAACCAGTTCTCTATCCACGTCAGTACATTACCCCCAATACCATGTGCTTTAATTTTGCACACTAATCTCTTGTGTGGGACCTTGTCAAAAGCCTTTTGAAAGTCCAAATACACCACATCCACTGGTTCTCCCTTGTCCACTCTACCAGTTACATCCTCAAAAAAATGAGAAGATTTGTCAAGCATGATTTCCCCTTCATAAATCCATGCTGACTTGGACCGAGCCGGTCACCACTTTCTAAATGCGATGCTATTTCATCTTTAATTAATTAATTCCAACATTTTCCCCCACCACTGATGTCAGGCTAACCAGTCTATAATTCCCCATTTTCTCTCTTTTTTAAAAAGTGGGGTTACATTAGCTACCCTCCAGTCCATAGGAACTGATCCAGTCAATAGAATGTTGGAAAATGATCACCAATGCATCCACTATTTCTAGGGCCATTTCCTTAAGTACTCTGATGCAGCCCATCAGGCCCTGGGGATTTATCGGCCTTCAATCCCATCAATTTCCTGACTAATAAGGATTTCCTTCAGTTCCTTCTTTTTGCTAGACCCTCAAACCTAGTATTTCTGGAAGGTTATTTGTGTCTTCCTTAGTGAAAGCAGATCCAAAGCATTTGTTCAATTGGTCTACCATTTCTTTGTTCCCCATTATCAATGCACCTGATTCTGTCTGCGAAGGATCTACATTGGTCTTCACTAATCGTTTTCTCTTCACATATCTATACAGGAGTGGACACAGGCTGTGGTGTTGTGGATAAATGAGTTTGTGGAGGGAGCAGGCAGTGATGCGCAAGTGGCTACCACTGGAGGCTTGGATTAGGGTCAGGACAAGGTGCTGAAGGAGGCAATATTTGGGATGTGGATGGCAGTGATCTCGGTGACAAATCAGATGTAGGGTAGGAAGGTTTAAGGTCCATATCATCAGCATGGAGATGGAGACACGAAACAGAGAAGGTGCATCTCCTTTTACCAAACATTCAGCCAGTGGAAGGGGCGACTTATTAGCTTTCCCCTTCCTCCAGTGAAGATGGATCTTGCCTGAAGAAATCCCCCCAAATCACCAGCCAGCAAACAGCAGAAGTAGTCCGCAGGAGCTAGGGCACAAGCTGAGGCACAGGAGACGGAGATTTTCCTCATGATCAATACTCAAGAACACAAGAATTAGGAGCAGGAGTAGGCCATACGGCCCCTCGAGCCTCCTCCACCATTCAATCACATCATGGCTGATCTTCCACCTCCACTCCACTTTCTGCCCGATCCCCATATCCCCAGAGTCCAAAAATCTAACGATCTCAGTTCTGAATATACTCAATGACTCAGCAACCACAGCCCTTTGGGGTAGAGAATTCCAAAGATTCACAACCCTCGGAGTGAAGAAATTCCTCCTCATCTCAGTCTTAAATGGCCGACCCCTTAGCCTGGTGCTATGCCCCTTTGTTCTAGAGACTCCAGCCAGGGAAACAACCTCAGCATCTACCCGGTCAAGCCCTCCCAGAATCATGTGTTTCAATGAGATCATCTCTCCTTCTAAACTCGAGAGTATAGGCCCAGTCTGCTCAATCGCTCCTCACAGGACAACCCTGTCATTCCAGGGATCAATATAAATGAACCTTTGTTGCACCATCTCCAAGGCAGTATATCCTTCCTTAGATATAGAGACCTAAACTGTGCACAGTACTCCAGGTGTGGTCTCACCAAGGACCAGTACAACTGTAGCAAGACTTCCTTATTCTTATACTTCAACCCCCGTGCAATAAAGGTCAATATGCCATTTGCCTTCCTAATTGCTTGTTGTAACTGCATGCTAGCTTTCCTGTAGGAGGACACTCAAACCTCTCGGAACACAGACAGTTAATTGCTTCTCACCATTTAAAAAATATTCTGTTTTTCTTTTCTTCCTACCAAAGTGAATAACCTCACATTTCCCCACATTATACTCCACCCACCACCTTATTGCCCACTCACTGAACCTGTCCAAATCCCTTTGCAGGCTGTGTCCTCCTCACAGCTTACTTTCCCACCTAGCTTTGTATCAGCAGCAAACTTGGATACATTGCACTCGGTCCCTTCATCAAAGTCATTATACAGACTGTAAATAGCTGAATCCCCAGCACCGATCCTCTAGTTACAGCCCGCCAACCTGAAAATGACAGATTCATTTTGACTCAACTCCTTGTATAAATGAACTTCAATATGACAGTGCACTAGCCTCAAACTCGCATCTTTCTGCACTCTCTCCTGGATCTCCCTTCTTGACCTCGCCGTGCTCAACTTGTCCAGGAGACCCACTTCCTGATGCCTCAACCCCTTTGCCACTAAACTGTTGACCGCCCAACTTCCTTTTCTGGCTCCCATGTCAGCTGACATCAGTAACTTCTCTCCCCCCGCCTCCACCCGGGTATTCTCCCACTCCTTGAAATCTGCCGTCATCACCCCTCTACTCAAAAAGACAATCGCAGACAGGAGATTACAGCGACCAGAAGTTCACTGGCCTTTCACAAACAGGAGGCTACAAATGAGATTCTCACAAACCTTGATGACAGAGCGTGCACAGACCACCCAAAGTCAGCTATTTTCAGCTCCCCGTGCAGACCCAGGAGCAGGTTCTCTGGTTTGATGTCTGTGAATCACCTTCTTTAAAATGTGACAATACTGTAATGCCAGCTCCAAAATGTACTGCAGTATTAAAAAAAAACAGGTTTAGCATCACTCCACGTTGTGCATGCAAAGGGAAAAACATGGGCAGAGGTTACAATCTGAAATTGTTGAACTCGATGTTGAGTCCGGAAGGCTGTAAAGTGCTTAAACAAAAAGAGAGGAGGTGCTGTTCCTCGAGTTTACGTTGTGCTTCATTATATCCATAGCTTCATCTTTCCCCCCCCTTTCACTTTTACAAACCCCCCACCCTCTTTTTCCTCTTCCCAGGGCAGCTGGTGATGATTCCACCATCACACCCCATCTACTGATCTTGTGTTTCCCAACTTGTGCCATTACCATCTCATTTTTGTCCACCATCCTTTTTGTCTCTTAAATCTCTCCTGTCTTCCCCCAAACACCTGTTCACTGCCCCTACACTTTCCTAAGAATCTGTTACATCGCCAACTTTTCCAGTTCTGACGAAGGGTCACCGACCCAAAACAGTAACTCTTTCTCTCCACAGATGCTGCCTGACTCGCTGAGGTTTCCAGCATTGTGTGTTTTTATTTCAGGTTCCAGTACCCACAGTATTTGGTTTTTGTTTACATGACACCTATTGATCTGGGGCTGACAGCTGCAGCAGGAGTTGAGGCCCAGACAAGTTGTGTGCAATTTGCAGCTGCGGTTCCTCACATGTCCTTATGTTTGAACAGGCATAAGAATTAGGAACAGGAGTAGGCCATCGAGCCCCTCGAGCCTGCTCTACCATTTAACAAGATCATGGCTGATCTGGCCGTGGACTCAGCTCCACTTACCTGCCTGCTCCCCATAACCCTTAATTCCCTTATTGGTTAAAAATCTGTGACTTGAATACATTCAATGAGCTAGCCTCAACTGCTTCCTTGGGCAGAGAATTCCACAGATTCACAACCCTCTGGGAGAAGAAATTCCTTCTCAACTCGGTTTTAAATTGGCTCCCCAGTATTTTGAGGCTGTGCCCCCTAGTTCTAGTCTCCCCGACCAGTGGAAACAACCTCTCTGCCTCTATCTTGTCTATCCCTTTCATTATTTTAAATGTTTCTATAAGATCACCCCTCATCCTTCTGAACTCCAACGAGTAAAGACCCAGTCTACTCAATCTATCGTAAGGTAACCCCCTCATCTCCGGAATCAGCCTAGTGAATCGTCTCTGTACCCCCGACAAAGCTAGTATATCCTTCCTTAAGAAAGGTGACCAAAACTGCATGCAGTACTCCAGGTGTGGCCTCACTAATACCCTATACAGTTGCAGCAGGACCTCCCTGCTTTTGTACTCCATCCCTCTCGCAATGAAGGCCAACATTCCATTCGCCTTCCTGATTACCTGCTGCACCTGCAAACTAACTTTTTTGGATTCATGCACAAGGACCCCCAGGTCCTTCTGCACCGCAATATGTTGTAATTTCTCCCCATTCAAATAATATTCCCTTTTACTGTCTCCCCCCCCCCCCCACCCAGGTGGATGACCTCACACTTTCCAACATTGTATTCCATCTGCCAAACCTTAGCCCATTCGCTTAACCTATCTAAATCTCTCTGCAGCCTCTGTCCTCTACACAACCCGCTTTCCCACTAATCTTTGTGTCATCTGCTAATTTTGTTACACTACACTGTCCCCTCTTCCAGGTCATCTATGTATATTGTAAACAGTTGTGGTCCCAGCACCGATCCCTGTGGCACACCACTAGCCACCGATTTCAAACCCGAAAAGGACCCATTTATCCGGACTCTGCTTTCTGTTAGCCAGCCAACTCTCGATCCTTGCTAATACATTTCCTCTGACTTCCCGTACCTTTACCTTCTGCAGTAGTCTTGTGTGGCACCTTATTGAATGCCTTTTGAAAATCTAAATACACCACATCCATCGGTACACTTCTATCCACCATGCTCATTATATCCTCAAAAGAATTCCAGTAAATTAGTTAAACATGATTTCCCCTTCATGAATCCATGTTGCGTCTGCTCGATTGCACTATTCCTATCTAGATGTCCCGCTATTTCTTTCTTAATGATAGCTTCAAGCATTTTCCCCCTACAGATGTTAAACTAACCGGCCTATATAGTTACCTGCCTTTTGTCTGCCCCCCCTTTTTTTTTTAAATAAAAAAACAGAGTTACAGTAGCTGCTTTCCAATCCACTGGTACCTCCCCAGAGTCCAGAGAATTTTGGTAGATTATAAACAAATGCATCTGCTATAACTTCTGCCATCTCTTAATACCCTGGGATGCATTTCATCAGGACCAGGGGACTTGTCTACCTTGAGTTCCATTAGCCTGTCCAGCACTACCCCCCTAGTGATAATCTCAAGGTCCTCCCTTCCCACAATCAGCAATTTTTGGCATGGTTTTTGTGTCTTCCACTCAAGACCGAAGCAAAATAATTATTTAAGGTCTCAGCCATTTCCACATTTCCCATCATTAAATCCCCCTTCTCATCTTCTAAGGGACCAACATTTATTTAGTCACTCTTCCATTTTATATATCGGTGATAGCTTTTACTATCTGTTTTTATGTTTTGCGCAAGTTTACTTTCGTAATCTATCTTTCCTTTCTTTATTGCTTTTAGTCATTCTTTGCTGTCGTTTAAAATTTTCCCAATCTTCCAATTTCCCACTAACCTTGGCCACCTTACAAGCATTGGTTAATTTGAAAATCCTTTATTTCCTTGGTTATCCCTTCTCTTACCGCCCTTTTTCACTGGAATATATTTTTGTTGAGCACTATGAAAGAGCTCCTTAAAAATCCTCCACTGTTCCTAAATTGTGCCACCATTTAGTCTGTGTTCCCAGTCTACTTTAGCCAACTCTGCCTCATCCCACTGTAGTCCCCTTTGTTTAAGCATAGTAAACTCCTTCCTCACCCTCAATCTGTATTACAAATTCAACCATACTGTGATCACTCATTCCGAGGGGATCTTTTACTTGGAGTTTATTATTCCTGTCTCATTACACAGGACCAGATCTAAGATAGCTTGCTCCCTTGTAGGTTCTGTAACATACTGTTCCAAGAAACAATCCCATATGCATTCTATGAATTCCTCCTCAAGGCTACCCCGTGCAATTTGATCAGACCAATTGATATGTAGGTTAAAATTCCCCATGATTACTGCCGTTCCTTTTCCACGTGCCTCCATTATTCCCTTGATTATTGCCCGCCCCACCGTGAAGTTATTATTTGGGGGCCTATAAACTATGCCCACCAGTGACTTTTTCCCCTTACTATCTCTAATATCCACTCACAATGATTCAACATTTTGTTCATTAGAGCCAATATCGTCTCTCACAACTGCCCTGATATCATCCTTTATTAACACAGCTACCCCACCTCCTTTCCCTTCTTTGTCCATCTTTCTGAATTGTTAGATACCCCTGTATGTTTAATTCCCAGTCTTGGCCACCCTGCAACCATGTTTCTGTAATGGCCACCAAATCATACCCATTTGTAATGATTTGTGCCGTCAACTCATTTACTTTATTTCAAATGCTGCGTGTGTTTAGGTAAAGTGTTTTAATACTAGTTTTTAAGCCATGATTTTTAGTTTTGACCCCTCCTGCAGCCCCTTTATATTCATACATATTGTCCTTTCCTATTAGCTTGTGGTTTACACTTACCACAGTGCTACTCTGCTCTGTTGCCTCCTGCCTTTTGCATTCTTTCTTGGGGTCCTGTTCATCTGAGCTCTCACCCACTCTAACTAGCTCAGAGCCCTCTCCTGGGTTCCAAATACTCCTCGCATTGAGGCACCGAGCTTTCAGGCTTGCCTTTTTATTCACCCTTTAGAATTTTGCTGTAGTGGCCCTTTTTGTTTTTTGTCTTGGGTTTCTCTGCCTCTGTCTTTTGCTTCGGTCTCCATTTTGTTTCCCTCTGTCTCCCTGCATTGGTTCCCATCCCCCTGCCATTAGATTAACTCCTCCCCAACAGCACTAGCAAACACTCCCCCTAGGACATTGCTTCTGGTCCTGCCTAGGTGCAGGCTGCTGCAGGTTCGGCACTTTACAGGGAGACGTTCCAAGCCAGTCACCTTGATGACTGGTGCTCCTTCACCTCCCAGCAACATTGTTAATGGAGGTTACACAAGGTGCAAAGCACAAGACAATGACAGGAGAACAGAATTAACCAGCACTTTACAACCAAGACATCTCATTTACTGATTCTCACTCAGTGGCTGTCCTCTGCTCAGGAGAAACAGCCAGATTTCTGCAGCTCCTCGAGGGGCGTATTCTAGTATTAGGTAAATTCTCGTCCGATCGAAGAAATAGTTGTATAGCCTCAAGATATTTGGATGCCTGAAATTGAAAAAGTATTGCATCACGGGTGCTCTTTGCAACAAATGGCCAACCACCACAGGCCTGGATCCTCCTTCCCTTAGATGGCATTGACTGGTCAGCTCACTCTGGATCAAATTCTAGCGAGGTCACGGAACAAACCTACTCAAGGTGAGGAATGCATTTGGGCAAAAAGCTTTGGGCCGATTTTAGGGGACAGGTGGTTCATGTATTCAGATACAATGAGACTCAGTGTACAGGTACCCGACCTAGAAAAAGCACACCACTACCCCAGCAATGCGATTTTGCCTCCTCATACTGCTACGGTTGTCAAATGAGTATTGAGGTCTCTGCTAGGAACTAGGATGAGGCTGTCCAAATTCACCAAGCATCAGACAACTAACAAGCATTTCGGACATAAATTTGAGCTGGATGCAAAACCAAGCCCCGGAACAGGTCAGCATTCTAATCCATTGCACTGGAGTTCCCAGGGGAGAGCACCGATTTCTGTTTCTGTCCACAAAGGAATTTACAATGTACACAGGTAAGACACACAGGTTTGGTGCTCATTTGAATATGAAACACAACAGCTGCAGCCCAGCAATGGGTTTCAACACTCACTGCACATGCAGCTGTCCCAGACTCCACTGCCTGTCCCCAATCCCCCAGCCTCGTTGGAAGGAATTGCATCAGCTTTTGGCTAATCAAAAGAGGGGACATTTTGTGATGTGCAGCTTTTAATGTAAAGTTCTCTTCCTTTTGGAAGTGGAGAGAGAAAAACAAGCACCAAACATTGTCCTGCGCTGCACCCTAAATGAGGTCATGCAAGACACTGGAATGACAGATACTGTGCTTTCCAACACCGTACAAACAAACTATTTCCTCTGGTGTGAGCCCAAAACAAGGGGGCATAACCTTCACATTAGAGCTAGACCGTTCAGGAGTGAACCTGCCAAGCACTTGGGATAGTGAGCAACAGGTAGGAAGCATCTTTTCACACAAAGGGTAGTGGAAATCTGGAATTCTCACCCCCAAAAAGCTGTCGAGGCTGGGCCAATTGAAATATGGAACCAAGGCGAGTGAATGAGGTTAAGATGCAGATCAGTCATGAGTAAATTGAATGGCAGAACAGACTCGAGGGGGCTGAATGGTTTCCTACTGCACAACCCATGTCACAAGGCTACCTGCAATTACCAAAAAGTGCCTGTGAAATAAGGAGTGAAAATAATTTCTCCAGGAAGGACTGTACTTCTAAGCAGCACAGAGATGGGCCTGGGTAAAAGAGACAGACACTGACTTACTTGAGGCGAGACTGTATTTCAATCTCTCGGCGGAGTTGATGTTCAACATTCTCTTTCTCGAGCTGGGACTTGAAAAGCATCTTCAATGCCAGGATAAACTGTGAATCCCGTTCACGAGCCAAGTACACATTTCCAAATTTGCCTTTTCCAAGAGGGCGTCCGATGTCAAAGTTGTCAATGGACCACTTTCTGATTTCAAAAACAACATTCCTTTCGTCTGGATCCAAATGTAAAACTCAAACTTACTGAGACTCCGATTGTAACAGTGGAGAATAAAGAAATGATGGAACACGAAAACAAAAGCAAGGACTCAAACAGGGGATACAGCACATTTTTATACACATTTCCTGTAGTCGAGGATTTGTTTTTCATGTATGGACAGAACTTTGATGATCATTTAAAGCTCCAGAGGTTTTGATTTGATTACTGAGGTTACTGGAGGTACACGACATGGTGTCAGGACTACTGCAGGTAGTCAGTGGCCATTTCTGACTTTGCAATACTCTGGATCTACAGGGGTGCCTGTAGCTTCTGAACATCTCTACATTCTGTCTCAAGCGAGAGAGAGAGAATGATCAACATCGCTGATTAATAGTCACAATCTCAGTTTAACACAATATATTTGCTTTTAAAAAATAACTGGAAGAGAATTCATGATCATGAGCGAAGACTCAAGCATATTAACATTCCCCGGCTAGTGTTTGGTATCACCCAGAAAATTGGAAGGTGGGGGGCGGGGTGGGGGGAGGGGGAACAGGCAAACTACTTGCTTCGTCCAGGGGTAAAAATAGACAGAAGTCACTTCAGACTGATCCAAGCAAGTGCCTCAAGCTGCGAGAGCACAGTATCTGACCAGGCTGCCTACTTGTCCTGTCTCAGCCACATCCAGCTGCCACACAATGCCCAATCCTAATGGCAGTCCAGAACCAGCAATGGATCCTGGTTCCCTGTTGTTAAAAGCAGTGTCAATGAATCAGAAAGTACAAGGTGTTAACTGACCTCTGCACTTTTGGCCTAGCAAGAGGAAAACTAGACGGAGATGCCACCACTGCATTGCTATCCAGGGTGGGGGGTGCGGTGGGGGAGATATAGCCGATCTCCTGTGGCTTTGCTCAGTGAGTCAGAGGCTATGCTGAGTGTGAAGGAAGCCTGGTGCTTACCAGAAGTGCATGCAATCGGCAAGAAAAGGCCTCTCACCTCCTTAGGTCATCCCAAAGCAAGTCACAGCCAATCCATTGCTTTTTGAAATGCAGTAAATGTGGCAACAGATCCAACAAAGATGAACTGAGCATAACCCTCCCAAAAGGAACAGCAGAATTGGCTCATTGAACAAATGAAAGACACTTACTTAACTAACTGCTGGCTTTCAGGTTCTGGCCCCAGTCTTTGAACTCCACATCCCAGAGCTACAGAAAAGATTGAAAGCACATACATGGGTTCATTTTCTGTTTAGCACTCATTTAAAATGGACAACCTGTGGCACAAGTTCATTCAGTTTTCAAAAGTTACTGCATTTCAACATTACCTACCTTGTAGGGTCATCTTTGTTCCTCGACAGTGTGGACAGAGCAGACGCAGACTTGTAATACACTCGGGATCCCCATCTCAGCATTAAAGGAGGGGTGTGATACCAGAGTCAAACAATGCCTTGCTTGATCATTGTGTACACTGCAGTCTCCTGGCTATAGGGTGAAGAGAAGGTACAATATGCACAGTCCACCTGGAAGCATGTGGCAAGGTACCTAGCACCCAAGGCCCCATCATGATCTAGGGCTGGTGGTGCCCGCCAAGACCAAAGAGGGCTTCTCAAATCAGAGTAGCAACATGGTTTCATGCCAAGGCTCAAGCTGCAGAGCAGGTTACAAGCTGGCCAAGACCCTCAAAGCACAGGGAGCACCTTTGAGGATGTAACGAGCAGGGTGGATAAGGGGGAAAACCAGTGGATGTGGTGTATTTGGATTTCCAGAAGGGTTCGGTAAGGTGCCACAAAAGGTTACTGCACAATATAAAAGCTCACAGGGTTGGGGGTAATATATTAGCTTGGATAGAGGATTGGCTGATTAACAAAGTCGGGATAAATGGGTCATTTTCCGGTTGGCAAACAGTAACTAATGGGGTGCCGCAGGGATCGGTGCTGGGGCCTCAACTATTTACAATCTATATTAATGACTTGGATAAAAGGGACCGAGTGCAATGTTGCCAATTTTGCTGATGATACAAAGATGGGCGGGAAAGCAAATTGGGAGGAGGAAACAAAAAATCTGCAAAGGGATATAAACAGGCTAACTGAGTGGGCAAACATTGGGCTGATGGGAGTATAATGTGGGAAAATGTGAGGTTATCCTTTTGCAGAAAAAATAGAAAATCAAATTATAATTTAAATGGGAGGAAAATTGCAAAGTGCTGCAGTACACCAAGACCCGAGGGTCCTTGTGCATGAAACACAAAAAGTTAGTATGCAGGTACAGCAAGTAATCAGAAAGGCAAATGGAATGCTGGCCGTTTTTTTTAAAAAAGGGAATAGAGTATAAAAGCAGAGAAGTCCTGCTACAACTGTACAGGGTATTGGTGAGGCCACACCTGGGAGTACTGCATACAGTTTTGGTGTCCGTATTTAAAGGATGTCCAGAGAAGGATCACTCGGTTAATTCCGGAGATGAAAGCATTGATTTATGAAGAAAGGTTGAGCAGGTTGAGCCTATACTCATTAGAGTTCAGAAAAATGAGAGGTGATCTTATTGAAACATACAAGACAATGAGGGGGCTCGACAAGATGGATGCCGAGAGGGTATTTCCACTCATGGGGAAAACTAAAAGTAGGGGAAACAGAAACATAGAAAATAGGTGCAGGTGTAGGCCATTCGGCTCTTTGAGCCTGCACCGCCATTCAATGAGTTCATGGTTGAACATGCAACTTCAGTAACCCAGTCCTGCTTTCTCGCCATACCCCTTGATCCCCCTAATACTAAGGACTAATAACTCCTTTTTGAATATATTTAGTGAATTGGCCTCAACAACTCGGTGGTGGAGAATTCCAAAGGTTCACCACTCTCTGGGTGAAGACGTTTCTCCTCACCTCAGTCCTAAATGGCTTACCCCTTATCCTGAGACTGTGACCCCTGGTTCTGGACTTCCAACATTGGGAACATTCTTCCTGCATCTAACCTGTCTAAACCAGTCAGAATTTTAAACGTTTCTATGAGATCCCCTCTCATTCTTCTGAACTCCAGTGAATACAAGCCCAGTTGATCCAGTCTTTCTTGATATGTCAGTCCCACCATCCCGGGAATCAGTCTGGTGAACCTTCGCTGCACTCCCTCAATAGCAAGAATGTCCTTCCTCAAGTTAGGAGACCAAAACTGTACACAATACTCCAGGCGAGGCCTCACCAAGGCCCTGTACAACTGTAGCAACACCTCCCTGCCCCTGTACTCAAATCCCCTCGCTATGAAGGCCAATATGCCATTTGCTTTCTTAACCTCCTGCTGCACCTGCATGCCAACCTTCAATGACTGATGTACCATGACACCCAGGTCTCATTGCACCTCCCCTTTTCCAAATCTGTCACCATTCAGATAATAGTCTGTCTCTCTGTTTTTAACCACCAAAGTGGATAACCTCACATTTATCCACATTATACTTCATCTGCCATGCATTTGCCCACTCACCTAACCTATCCAAGTCACTCTGCAGCCTCATATCATCCTCCTCGCAGCTCACACTGCCACCCAACTTCATGTCATCCGCAAATTGGGATACTACATTTAATCCCCTCGTCTAAATTATTAATGTACAATGTAAACAGCTGGGGCCCCAGCACAGAACCTTGCAGTACCCCACTAGTCACTGCCTGCCATTCTGAAAAGTACCCATTTTCTCCTACTCTTTGCTTCCTGTCTGCCAACCAGTTCTCAAGCCACGTCAGCACACTACCCCCAATCCCATGTGCTTTAACTTTGCACATTAATTTCGTGTGGGACCGTGTCAAAAGCCTTCTGAAAGTCCAAATACATCACATCAACTGGTTTTCCCTTGTCCACTCTACTGGAAACATCCTCAAAAAATTCCAGAAGATTTGTCAAGCATGATTTCCCTTTCACAAATCCATGCTGACTTGGACCTATCATGTCACCTCTTTCCAAATGTGCTGCTGTGACATCCTTAATAATTGATTCCATCATTTTACCCACTACCGATGTCAGGCTATAATTCCCTGTTTTCTCTCTTTTTTGAAAAAAAAGTGGGGTTACATTGGCTACCCTCCACTCCAGAGTCTATGGAATGTTGGAGAATGACTCAATGCATCCGCTATTTCCAAGGCCATCTCCTTAAGTACTCTGGGATGCAGTCCATCAGGCCCTGGGGATTTATCGGCCATCAATCCCATCCACTTCCCCAACACAATTTCCCGACTAATAAGGATTGCCCTCAGTTCCTGCTTCTTACTAGACCCTCTGACCCCTTTTATATCCGGAAGGTTGTTTGTGTCCTCCTTCGTGAATACCGAACCAAAGTACTGTTCAATTGGTCTGCCATTTCTTTCTTTGGACATAGAATAAGGGGCCACGCATTTAAAACTGAGATGAGGAGGAATTTCTTCTCTGAGGGTTGTAAATCTATGGAATTCTCTGCCTCAGAGCTGTGGAGGCTGGGTCATTGAATATATTTAAGGCGGAGAGAGACAGATTTTTGAGCGACATGGGAATAAAGGGTTATGGGAGCAGACAGGGAAGTGGAGCTGAGACCATGATCAGATCAGCCATGATCTGACACAGACTGTAATTCCCATATTGGACTGTTCAGTCACCCAAGAACTCACTTTTAGAGTGGAAGCAAGTCTTCCTTGATTCCGAGGGACTGCCTATGATGATGACTTGAAGGTAAATCAATGTCAGAGCTGTGGGAGGCATTGAAGGAGGAGATGTTCCCTTAAAGAAAGAGGGTGGGACTAACAAACGTACAGTCTCTGGATGCCAAGGGACATACAGGGTAGGATTTTTTTTTTAAAAAAAGGCTTTTGACAGATACCGAGGGCTCAATACTGCAGAAACTCTAGAAGGGTATAGAAAGTGCAGGGGTGCAATTAAAAAGGAAATTAGGAAAGAAAAGAGCGAGCATGAAAACATTTTGGTAAGTAAAAATCAAGAAAAACCGAAAGATATACATTAAGAGCAAGAGGATAAGTGAAGAAAGAGTCGGGTCTATTAGAGACCATAAAAAGGTAAATTGTGTGTAGAGGCAAAAGACATTGGTATGGTTCTTCATGAAAACTTTGTATTTGTTTTCACGAGAGAGGTGATGCAGACATTGCAATCAGGAATGAGGAGCATGACATATTATATAAAATAAAGGAGAGAAAAAAAAATATTAAGGGGTTTAGCAGCGTTGAAAGTGGATAAATCCCCAAGCCCGGATGAAATGTATCCCAGGCTATTAAAGAAACGGAAGAGGAAATAGCAGAGGCTCTGACCATCAGTTTCAAATCGTCTCTGGCTGCAGGTGTGGTGCTAACTGCTAACATGGTATCTTTGTTTTAGAAGGGAGAAAGGGATAGACTGAGTAATTACAGGCCAGTTAGCATAACCTCGGTAGTGAAAAAATTATTGGAAAAAATTCGGAGGGACAGGATAAATCTTCATTTAGAAAGACACGGATCAATCAAGGACAGTCAGCATGGATTTCCTAACTGAAGATCGTGTCTGACTAGCTTGATTGAATTTTTTCAGGAGGTAACATGGAGGGCCAATGAGGGTAGTGTATATGGATTTTAGTAAGGCTTTTGAGAAGGTCCCACATGGCAAACTGGTCACCAAAGTAAAAGCCCATGGGATCCAGGGGCAAAGTGGCAAGTTGGATCCAAAATTGGCTCAGAGGCAGGAAGCAAAGGGTAATGGTTGATGGGTGTTTTTGTGACTGGAAGGATGTTTCCAGTGGGGTTCTGCAGGGCTCAGTGCTGGGTCCCTTGCTTTTTGTGGTATATATATATCAATGAGTTATACTTGAATGTAGGGGGTAAGATTAAGAAGTTTGCAGATGATACTAAGATCGGCTGTGTGGTTGATAATGAAGAAGAAAGCTGCGGACTGCAGGAAGATATTAATGTACTGGTCAGGTGGGCAGAACAGTGTCAAATGGAATTTAATCCAAATAAGTGTCAGGTAATGCATTTGGGAAGTGTAGAGGAACAAAGGGATCTTGGAGTGCATGTCCACAGATCCCTGAAGGTAGCAGGCCAGGTAGATAAGGTGGTTAAGGCAGCATACAGAATACTTGCCTTTATTAGCCAAGGCATAGAATATAAAAACAGGGAGGTTATGCTTGAACTGTACAAAATACTAGTTAGGCCACAACTAGCAGCAGTACTACGTGCAGTTCTGGTCACCACATTACAGGAAAGCTGTGATTGCACTAGAGATGGTACAGAGATTTACAAGAAAGTTGCCTATAGTGGAGAATTTTAGCTATGAGGAAGGATTGGATAGGCTGGGTTTGTTCTCTTTGGAACAGAGAAGGCTGAGGGAAGACCTTATGGAGGTGTATAAAATTATGAGGGGCCGAGATAGAGTAGTTAGGAAGGGCCTATTTCCCTTAGCAGAGGGGTCAACAACCAGGGTGCATAAATTTAAAGTAAGTGGCATTTAGAGGGGAAAATGTCTTCACCCAGAGGCTGGTGGGGGTCTGGAAATCACTGCCTTAAAGGGTGATAGAGGCAGAAACCATCACTACATTTAAAAAAGTAGTTGGATGTGCACCTGTGTAACCTATAGGGCTATGGACTAAGATGGAAAGAGGGATTAGACTGGATAGCTCTTTGTCGGCCGGCACGGACACGATGGGCCAAAATGGCCTCCTTCCATGCTGTAAATTTCTATGATTCTATAGGGAGAGTGGAAGTTTTTTTTATTAAAACGAGGGCCAATATGTGCAGATATAGTGGGGCCGACTTGTCTCAGTACAATCCGCTTCAATGATCTTTGACAGCATTTCTCCTGCAAGAACATACACTTCAACGAGTCTGAATGGTGACAGACCAAGAAACATCAGCACATGTGGCACTTGGTTGAGTTATGTTTTGGAAAGACAGAAACTTATTGCGTCAGTCAGCAACAGTAAACGTGTTGTGGTAGTGCTTGAACTGATTAGCGCTACCAGAGGTAGTGCCTGATGAGTCACTGTACTATGCAGCAACTGGTTCTCCAAGCTGCCTGCAAATGGGCAAGGCTTCACACCACGCAACAGCATTGAAAAACACTGGCATTTTAAAACCAAAACTATCAATCTGAAAAAAATAGCAAAGTGGTTCATTAAACAAAATGACTGCTGTGTACAAAATGATCAAGCAGGACATTGTTCTAGCTTGTCACGAGGCAAACTATGATTCCAACACACACTTCTGCTTCATGGGAAGGTAAGTATTATGTGGGCCAATGGCAGGATCACATCAAAAGCAGTCAGTGGCACTTATCACATGGTCTCTCCACAATATTGCCCCAGACCTGCCTTACACTAGCAGATGCAGGCTGAAAAGCAGTCACTTCAAGTTAAATGTCTAAACCTCCCCTAATTCCAACAGAAAAAAAAACAGGATAGACATTTTCAGCCACACCACCTCATTCGCCTTTCCGCATTGTTCATTGCTTTATATGTAACCTTCAAGGCTGCTGACCAAGGGCCGTGCAGCTCTTTGTCGGCCGGCGTGGACACGATGGGCCGAAATGGCCTCCTTCTGCGCTGTAAATTTCTATGTTTCTCAATGGGGACAGTGCAACGCAACCCTCAATATAGCTGCAGTGGATGGCCAGGCCAACTCTTGCATCCAGTCACAAAATGGCACTTTTACATTCAACATAGGACCAGGAGGCCATTCAATTAGATCATGCCTGATCTCCATCTGCCTGCCTTGGATCCATCTTCTAATTGCTTCCCATCACCACTGAACTACCTAGCTCAAATGTTAAGGTTATTCTCCCTTGTTCTGAATTCCCCCACTAGAGGAAAGAGTTTCTCTTTATGTACCCTATCAAATCCTTTAATCATTTTGAACACCTCAATTACATCAACAACAAATTTATCTAGCACCTTTAACGTAGTAAAAAGTGCCAAGGTGCTTCAATAGCAGTATTGTAAGACAAAACAATTATAATTTGACACCGAGCCACACAAGAAATTACAGCAGATGACCAAAAGTTTGGTCAAAGCGGTAGGTTTCAAGATCTTAAATGAGGAAAGAGAGGTAGAGAGGCAGATAGGCTTAGGGAGGTAGTTCCAGAGCTTAGGGCCCAGGCAGCTGAAGGCAACTCTCAATATCGTTGCAGCTCTTGCAACCAGTCACAAAATGGCACTTTTACATTCAACATAGGACCAGGAGGCCATTCAATTAGATGGTTGAACAGTTATCAGCAATGCTCACGAGGGTAGAATGTGAGGCTGAAAGAGATTATAGGAGATAGGGAGGGGCGAGGCCATGGAGGGATATGTAAACAAGGATGAGAATTTTCAAATCGGACCTTATATATTCTAGGGAATACAAGACTGTGCAACATGTCCTCATAATTTAATCCCATATATCCTCCAGAGGTGTGCTGCCCAGAACTGAACACAGTGCTCCAAGTGGGGTCTAACCAGAGCTCTGTACAGCTGGAACATAGCCTTTCTCGAGAGGGCTGGAGGTTAACATTCCATTCGCCTTTTTAATTATTGAACCTGTCCACTAGCTTTGAGTGATTTCTGTACTTGGATGCCTAAATCTCTCTGCTTCTCACTATTTAGAAAATACTCTGATCTATCTTTCTTCAATCCAAAGTGGATGAACTCACACTTTACTACATTGAACTCCATTTGCCAGGTTTGTCCACTCATTTAATCTATCAATGTTCCATTGCAACTGTCTGCTCCCATTACACTATTGGCTGTGCCATCTAACTTAATGTCAGCAAACTTGGAAACAGGGCTCTCTATAGCCTTTAATCAAAGTCATTGATAAATATAGTTAAAAGCAGAGGGGTCTGTACAGATCTGTGGGGATACCAGTCACATGATGCCAATGGAGTACATACTCATTATACCTACTATCTGTCACCTACCTCCTAACCAATTCCCTATCCAAGGCAATAGCTTATATCCAATTCTATGTGCTCTCAATTTCAGCAACAGTCACTTATGTGAAACCTTGTTGAAAGCCTTCTGGAAATCCATATAAATAACATCCATAGCGCCTTTTCTACCAATCTCCTGTTTTGATGATGTTGTGAATGCACAGCATTCCAATATTACTAAACCTCCTGGAGCCAGTGATCAGGATAATTTATAGATTCAGCAAATGGCTGAAGCAGGCAAATCTGTTAATGTACCTGCTGCTTGTGGTACCACGGTGGGAACTTCAGTCATGTTTCTTAAGGACAAGAGGGAAGTCGATAACACCGGGATGGAGGATCCACTCAGCTGCTTCTTCAGACAAGGCTTCGGGCCGGCTAATCGAATGGGAGTTAGTGGCTGTGGAAGTAATGCACGCACATGGTCAGGAAGCAGCACACTTCACACTTCACACTTCACAATCCACCCCTCACCCTATACAATCCCCCTCTGACCCCTTCTCACCGCTCCCCGGGCGGTGCGGGTCCCAATTCTCCCGGCCCGGCGCCCTGTTGCTTGCTTGTTTGTTTTCTCCCCTCCGTTAACGGCACACTCAGTTCAAGCTGTAACACCTCTTCGCTTATTAGCTCTTTGGGAAATCCAACAGCGCACAGGATTGGGTAACTCTCACCGCACGAGATTGGCTGATTGGCTGATTGGCGAAACTAATAGCGTGGGCTCAGAGATACAACAGCGCACGCGATTGGCAATTGCAGCAGGATGGGGATTGGTTGATGCGAGGTTGTTATGGCATGCTCGGAGGCCTCGGGCAGGAGCCGAGCTGCAGTGTTACTGCTGGAGATCAGGCGCCCGGGGCAGGCCGGGTAATGAGGGGCCGGGCTTGTGGCCTGTTGCTGTGAGAGGCAGAGGGCAGAGAGGCAACAGACAGGCAGTAAGATGGAGCCCCCAGCTCGCTCTCGGCTCAAGGCGCCCGGCCTCGGAAGCTAAGCAGCGTCAGGCCTGGCCACATGCTGCTCACACACTCCCATTGCTCTTCACCAATCCACAACTCTTTTGCTGCACTCTCGCTTTCCTTGCACATTCGCTTGCTGCTAATCATGGGATTGTGAGTTGTGAGGAGGATGCAAAGATGCTGCAAGGCAATTTAAATAGGTTGAGTGAGTGGGCAAACACATGGCAGATGCAGTAGAATGTGGATAAATGTGAAGTTATCCACTTTGGTAGGAAAAACATAAGGACAAAGTATTATTTAAATGATGATGGCTTGGGATGTGTCGGTGTACAAAGCAAACATGCAGGTGCAGCAAGCAGTTACGGAGGCAAATGGTATGTTGGCCTTCATTGCAAGAAGATTTGAGTGCAGAAGCAAGGATGTCTAACTACAGTTATACAAGACCTTGGTGAGACTGCAGCTGGAGTATTGTGTGCAGTTTTGGTCTAAGAAAGGATATACTTGCCATAGAAGGAGTGCAGCGAAGGTTCAGTGGACTGATTCCCGGGATGGCAGGACTGACATATGAGAAGAGACTGGATCGACTGGACCTGTATTCACTGGAGTTTAGAAGGATGAGAGGGGATCTCATAGAAACATATAAAATTCTGACAGGACTGGATAGGTTAGATGCAGGAAGAATGTTCCTGATGTTGGGGAAGTCCAGAACCAGGGGACACAGTCTAAGGATAAGGGGTAAGCCATTTAAGACCGAGATGAGGAGAAACTTCTTCAGTCAGAGTTGTTAACCTGTGGAATTCCCTGCCGCAGAGAGTTGTTGATGCCAGTTCATTGGATATATTCAAGAGGGAGTTAGATGTGGCCCTTATGACTAAAGGGGATCAAGTGGTATGGAGAGAAAGTGAGAGGGGGGTACTGATGGAATGATCAGCCATGATCTTATTGAATGGTGGTGCAGACTCGAAGGGCTAAATGGCCTACTCCTGCACCTATTTTCGATGTTTCTATGTTTCTTTGTCTGTTGCCGCTCTTCCTCTCACAGCACCAGGTCATAAGCACGGCCTCTCATTGCCCCGTCCGGCCTGCCCTGGGTGCCTGATTTCCGGCAGTAACACTGCGGCCCGGCTCCTGCCCCATCATCGCAGGCAGTCCCTCGGAATTGAGGAAGACTTTCTTCCACTCTAACAGTGAGTTCTGAAGTGACTGAACAGTCCAATACAGGAATTACAGTCTCTGTCACAGGTGGGACAGTCATTGAGGGAAAGGGTGGGTGGGACTGGTTTGCGGCACGCTCCTTCCGCTGCCTGCGCTTGATTTCTGCATGCTCTCGGCGACGAGACTCGAGGTGCTCAGCGCCCTCCCGGATGCTCTTCCTCCACTTAGGGCGTTCTTTGGATAGGGTCTCCCAGATGTCGGTAGGGATGTTACATTTTATCAAGGAGGCTTTGAGGGTGTCCTTGAAATGTTTCCTCTGGCCATCTGGGGCTCGCTTACCATGTAGGAGTTCCGAGTGAAGCGCTTGCTTTGAGAGTCTTGTGTCAGGCATGCGAACAATGTGGCCTGCCCAATGGATGTGGTCGACTGTGGTCAGTGCTTTGACGCTGGGGATGTTGGCCTGATCGAGAACACTGACGCGTCTGTCCTCCCAGGGGATTTGCAGGAACTTGCGGAGACATCGTTGGTGGTATTTGTCCAGCGATTTGAGGTGTCTACTGTATATGGTCCACGTCTCTGAGCCATACAGGTGGGCAAGTATCACTACAGCCCTGTAGACCATGAGCTTGGTGGCAGATTTGAGGGCCTGGTCTTCGAACACTCTTTTCCTTAGGCGGCCGAAGGCTGCGCTGGCATACTGGAGGCGGTGTTAAAGACCTCGTCGTCAATGTCTGCGCTTGCTGATAATAGGCTCCCGAGGCATGGGAAATGGTCCACGTTGTCCAGGGCCGCGCCATTCTTTGATTTTTTTCTGCCAAAGTGCATGACCTCACACTTTCCAACATTATACTCCATCTGCCAAATTTTTGCCCACTCATTTAGCCTGTCTATGTCCTTTTGCAGATTTTTTGTGTCCTCCCCACACGTTGCTTTTCCTCCCATCTTTGTATCATCAGCAAACTTGGCTACGTTACACTCGGTCCCTTCTTCCAAGTCGTTTATATAGATTGTAAATAGTTGGGGTCCCAGCACGGATCCCTGCGGCACCCCACTAGTTACTGGTTGCCAACCCGAGAATGAACCATTTATCCCGACTCTCTGTTTTCTGTTAGTTAACCAATCCTCTATCCATGCTAATATATTATCCCCAAACCCGTGAACTTTTATCTTGTGCAGTAACTTTTTATGTGGCACCTTGTCAAATGTCTGCTGTCAATCCAAATACACCACATTCACTGGTTCCCCTTTATCCACCCTGCTCGTTACATCTTCAAAGAACTCCAGCATGGCAGCGAGGAAGATTGCGGAGGGTCTGGGCGATGACGCAGCCCTGCCTGCCTGCGGAGTGGACATGGGTTGTGTCTGTGGTGGAGCCTGGTCAGGATCGCGGTCTGTATGTCGTCCTGGCGCAAGCCGCCGATCGTCCCCATAACAACCCCGCATCAACCAATCCCCATCCTGCTGCAATTGCCAATCGCGTGTGCTGTTGTATCGCTGAGCCAATCGTGTGCGGTGTTGTACCTCTGAGCCAATCGCGTGCACTGTTTTAATTCTGAGCCAATCGCGTGTGATGTTGTATCGTTGAGCCAATCGAGTGCACTGTTTTATCTCTGAGCCAATCGCATGCGCTGTTGTATCTCTGAGCCAATCACTGAGCCCACGCTATTAGTTTCGCCAATCATCCAATCTCGTGTGGTCTGTATTTTCAGTTAACCAATCGGAATCGCACATGCGGTGAGAGTTACCCAATCCTGTACGCTGTTGGATTTCCCAAAGAGCCAATCAGCGAGCAGGTGTCACAGTTTGAACTGAGTGTGCCGTTAACGGAGGAGAGAGAGAGGGAAAGAGAAAGACGGAGAGAAGGAGACAGGGAGCTGGGCCCCCGGGAGTGGCGCTTTGTTCCGGAATGAGCGCGAAGGAGAATTGGGACCCGCACCGCCCGGGGGGCTGCAAGAAGGTGAGAGAGGGGATTGTATGGGGTGAGGGGTCAGAGGGGGGATTGTATGGGGTGAGGGGTCAGAGGGGGGATTGTATGGGGTGAGGGGTCAGAGGGGGGATTGTATGGGGTGAGGGGTCAGAGGGGGATTGCATGGGGTGAGGGGTCAGAGGGGGAATTGTCGGGGGTGGGGGGTCTGAGGGGGATTGTATAGGGTGAGGGGTGAAAGGGGGGATTGTGAAGTGTGCTGCTTCCTGACCATGTGCGTCCATTGCTTCCACAGCCACTAACTCCCATTCGGTTAGCCGGCCCGAAGCCTTGTCTGAAGAAGCAGCTGAGTGGATCCTCCATCCCGGTGTCACCGACTTCCCTCTTGTCCTTAAGAAACATGACTAAAGTTGCCACCGTGGTACCACAAGCAACAGGTACATTAACAGATTTGCCTGCTTCAGCCATTTGCTGAATCTATAAATTATCCTGATCACTGGCTGCAGGAGGTTTAGTAATATTGGAATGCTGTGCATTCACAACATCATCAAAACAGGATATTGAAGCGATTGGTAGACAAGGCAGTGTCTATAGATGTTATTTATATGGATTTCCAGAAGGCTTGATTAATTCGTGTTTTTCTAAATGAAGATTTATCCTGTCTCTCAGAATTTTTTCCAATAATTTTCCCACCACTGAGGTTAGGCTGACTGGCCTGTAATTGCTCGGTCTATCCCTTTCTCCCTTTTTAAACAAAGGTACAACATTACCAGTCCTCCAGTCCTCTGACACCACACCTGTACCAGAGAGGATTTGAAACTGATGGTCCGAGTCTTAGCTATTTCATCTTTCACTTTTAACAGTCTGGGATACATTTCATCCGGGCCTGGGGATTTATCCACTTTCAAAGCTGCTAAACCCCTCAGTATTTCCTCTCTCACTGTTTGTTTACTTTAATCAATATTTCACGCTCCTCATCCCTGATTGCAATGTCTGCAAAGTTTTCATGAAGTACCATACCAATGTTTCCTGCCTCCACACACAGTTTACCTTTATGGTCTCTAATAGACCCTACTCTTTCTTCACTTATCCTCTTGCTCTTAATGTATATCTTTGAATTTTCCTTGATTTTACTTACCAAAATGTTTTCATGTTCTCTTTGCTTTCCTAATTTCCTTAATTGCACCCCTGCACTTTCTATAACCCTCTAGAATTTCAGCAGTCTTAAACCCTCGGTATCTGTCATAAGCCTCCCTTTTTTATCCTACCCTGTATATCCCTTGGTATCCAGGACACTCTACATTTGTTAATCCCACCCTTTTTCTTTAAGGGGACATACTTGCTCTAAACCCTCAGGATCTCCTCCTTCAGGCTCGAAGTGGCGAATGGCCTACTCCTGCACCTATTTGCTATGTTTCAATGCCTCCCACTGCTCTGACATTGATTTACCTTCAAGTAGTTGTTTCCTGTCCAGTATGACTAAAACCCATATCGGCTTGACCCCAACTGACCACTTTTCCACCAATTTAGAACTTTTAATCGTGGTCTATCTCTGTCCTTTTCCATAACTGCCCAAATTTAACTGAATTATGAACATTTGCACCAAAATGCTCTGCCTATGTTCTGTAAGAGGCAGTCGGACACTGTTGATGAGAACATAAGAAATAGGAACAGGAGTCGGCCACCTGGCCCCTCGAGCCTGCTCCGCCATTTAATAAGATCATGGCTGATCTAATCATGGACTCAGCTCCACTTCCCTGCCCGCTCCCCATAACCCTTTATTCCCATATTGCTCAAAAACCTGTCTCTCTGCCTTAAATATATTCAATGACCCAGCCTCCACAGCTCTGGGGCAGAGAATTCCACAGAATTACAACCCTCAGAGAGAAGAAATTCCTCCTCATCTCAGTTTTAAATGGGCGGCCCCTTATTCTGAGAACTATGTGCCCTAGTTTTAGTTTCACCTACGAGTGGAAATATTCTATCTGCATCCACCTTGTCTAGCCTCCTTATTATCTTGTATGTTTCGATAAGATCACCTCTCATTCTTCTGAACTCTAATGAGTATGGGCTCAACCTGCTCAACCTTTCTTCATAAGTCAATGCTTTCATCTCCGGAATCAACCTAGTGAACCTTCTCTGGACATCCTTAAATACGGAGACCAAAACTGTATGCAGTACTCCAGGTGTGGCCTCACCAATACCCGGTACAGTTATAGCAGGACTTCTCTGCTTTTATGCTCTATTCCCCTTAAATAACGACCAGCATTCCATTTGCCTTTCTGATTACTTGCTCTACCTGCATACTAACTTTTTGTGTTTCATGCACATGGAGCCTCAGGTCTCAGTGTACTGCAGCACTTTGCAATTTTTCTCCCATTTAAATTATAATTTGATTTTCTATTTTTTCTGCCAAAGGATAACCTCACATTTTCCCACATTATACTCCATCAGCCCAATGTTTGCCCACTCACTTAGCCTGTTTATATCCCTTTGCAGATTTTTTGTCTCCTCCTCCCAATTTGCTTTCCCGCCCATCTTTGTATCATCAACAAAATTGGCAACATTGCACTTGGTCCCTTTTATCCAAGTCATTAATATAGATTATAAATAGTTGAGGCCCCAGCACCGATCCCTGCAGCACCCCATTAGTTACTGTTTGCCAACCGGAAAATGACCCATTTATCCCGACTTTGTTAGTCAGCCAATCCTCTATCCATGCTAATATATTACCCCCAACCCAGTGAGCTTTTATATTGTGCAGTAACCTTTTATGTGGCATCTTACCGAACGCCTTCTGGAAATCTAATTACACCACATCTACTGGTTTCCCCCTTTTCCACCCTGCTCGTTACATCCTCAAAGATGCTCCCTGTGCTTTGAGGGTCTTGGTTGACACAAGCTGGCTAATAATTTTTGCCAGCTTGTAACCTGCTCTGCAGCTTGAGCCTTGGCATGAAACGTTGCTGCTACTCTGATTGAGAAGCCCTCTTTGGTCTTGGCGGGCACCACTAGCCCTGGATCATGATGGGGCCTCGGGTACTAGTACCTTGCCACGTGCTTCCAGGTGGGCTGTGCACATTGTACCTTCTCTTCACCCTATAGCCAGGAGACTGCAGTGTACACAATGATCAAGCAAGGCATTGTTTGACTCTGGTATCACACCCCTCCTTTAATGCTGAGATGGGGATCCCGAGTGTATTACAAGTCTGCGTCTGCTCTGTCCACACTGTCGAGGAACAAAGATGACCCTACAAGGTAGGTAATCTCTTCCATTCATTAATGTTGAAATGCAGTAACTTTTGAAAACTGAATGAACTTGTTGTGCCACAGGTTGTCCATGAACAAATTGTCAATGTCCTTTTTAAACGAGTACTAAACGGAAAATGAACCCATTATGTGCTTTCAATCTTTTCTGTAGCTCTGGGATCTGGAGTTCAAAGACTGGGGCCAGAACCTGAAAGCCAGCAGTTAGTTAAGTAAGTGTCTTTCATTTGTTCAATGAGCCAATTCTGCCGTTCCTTTGGGAGGGTTATGCTCAGTTCATCTCTTTGCTGGATCTATTGCCACATTTACTGCACTTCAAAAAGCAACGGATTGGCTGTGACTTGCTTTGGGATGTCCTAAGGAGGTGAGAGGCCTTTTCTTTCAGATAGCATGCACTTCCGGTAAGCACCAGGCTTCCTTCACACTCAGCATAGTCTCTGACTCACTGAGCAAAGCCACAGGAGATAGGCTATATCTTCCCCCCCCACCCCCTGGATATCAATGCAGTGGTGGCATCCCAGTCTAGTTTTCCTCTTGCTAGGCCAACAGCGCGGAGGTCAGTTAACACCTTGTACTTTCTGACTCATTGACACACTGCTTTTAACAACAGGGATCCATTGCTAGTTCTGGATTGCCATTAGGATTGGGCATTGTGTGGCAGCTGGATGTGGATGAGACGGGACAAGTCGGCAGCCTGGTCAGAAACTGCGCTCTCGCAGCTTGAGGCACTTGCTTGGATCAGTCTGAAGTGACTTCTGTCTATTTTCACCCCTGGAAGAAGCAAGTAGTTTGCCTGTTCCCCTCTCCACACGCCGCCCCCCACCTTCCAATTTTCTGGGTGATACCAAACATTAGCCGGGGAATGTTAATATGCTTAAGTCTTCGTTGATGATCATGAATTCTCTTCCAGTTATTTTTTAAAAGGAAGTATATTCTTGTGTTAAACTGAGATTGTGACTATTAATCAGCGATGTTGATCATTCTCTCTCTCTCGCTTGAGACAGAATGTAGAGACGTTCAGAAGCTACAGGCACCCCTGTAGATCCAGAGTATTGCAAAGTCAGAAATGGTCACTGACTACCTGCAGCAGTCCTGACACCATGTCGTGTACCTCCAGTAACCTCAGTAACCAAATCAAAACCTCTGGAGCTTTAAATGATAATCAAAGTTCTGTCCATACATGAAAAACAAATCCTCGAATACAGGAAATGTGTATAAAAATGTGCTGTATCCCCTGTTTGAGTCCTTGCTTTTGTTTTCCTGTTCCATCACTTCTTTATTCTCCACAGTTACAATCGGAGTCTCAGTAAGTTTGAGTTTTACATTTGTATCCAGACTAAAGGAATGTTGTTTTTGAAATCAGAAAGTGGTCCATTGACAACTTTGACATCGGACGCCCTCTTGGAAAAGGCAAATTTGGAAATGTGTACTTGGCTCGTGAACGGGATTCACAGTTTATCCTGGCACTGAAGGTGCTTTTCAAGTCCCAGCTCGAGAAAGAGAATGTTGAACATCAACTCCGCCGAGAGATTGAAATACAGTCTCGCCTCAAGTAAGTCAGTGTCTGTCTCTTTTACCCAGGCCCATCTCTGCTGCTTAGAAGTACAGTCCTTCCTGGAGAAATTATTTTCCTCCTTATTTCACAGGCACTTTTTGGTAATTGCAGGTAGCCTTGTGACATGGGTTGTGAAGTAGGAGACCATTCAGCCCCCTCGAGTCTGTTCTGCCATTCAATTCAATCATGACTGATCTGCATCTTAACCTCATTCACTCGCCTTGGTTCCATATTTCAATTGGCCCAGCCTCGACAGCTTTTTGGGGGTGAGAATTCCAGATGTCCATTACCCTTTGTGTGAAAAGATGCTTCCTACCTGTTGCTCACCTATCCCAAGTGCTTGGCAGGTTCACTCCTGAACGGTCTAGCTCTAATGTGAAGGTTATGCCCCCTTGTTTTGGGCTCTCACACCAGAGGAAATAGTTTTAGTTTGTACGGTGTTGGAAAGCACAGTATCTGTCATTCCAATGTCTTCTTGCATAACCTCATTTAGGGTGCAGCGCAGGACAATGTTTGGTGCTTGTTTTTCTCTCTCCACTTCCAAAAGGAAGAGAACTTTACATTAAAAGCTGCACATCACAAAATGTCCCCTCTTTTGATTAGCCAAAAGCTGATGCAATTCCTTCCAACGAGGCTGGGGGATTGGGAACAGGCACTGGAGTCTGGGACAGCTGCATGTGCAGTGAGTGTTGAAACCCATTGCTGGGCTGCAGCTGTTGTGTTTCATATTCAAATGAGCACCAAACCTGTGTGTCTTACCAGTGTACATTGTCAATTCCTTTGTGGACAGAAACAGAAATCGGTGCCCTCCCTGGGAACTCCAGTGCAATGGATTAGAATGCTGACCTGTTCCGGGGCTTGGTTTTGAATCCAGCTCAAATTGATGTCAGAAATGCCTGTTAGCTGTCTGATGCTTGTGAATTTGGACAGCCTCATCCTAGTTCCTAGCAGAGACCTCAATACTCTAATTTGACAACCATAGCAGTATGAGAAGAGGCAAAATCGCATTGCTGGTGTAGTGGCGTGCTTTTTCTAGGTAGGGTTCCTGTAAACTGAGTCTTTCATTGTTGCTGAATACGTGAAACTCCTGTCCCCTAAAATCGGCCCAAAGCTTTTGCCCAAATGCATTCCTCACCCGAGTAGGTTTGTTCCACAATCTCGACAGAATTTGATCCACAATGAGCTGACCAGTGAATGCCATCTAAGGGAATGAGGTTCCAGGCCTGTGGTGGTTGGCCATTTGTTGTAAAGAGCACCCGTGATGCAATACTTTTTCAATTTCAGGCATCCAAATATCTTGAGGCTATACAACTATTTCTTCGATCGGACGAGAATTTACCTAATGCTAGAATACGCCCCTCGAGGAGAGCTGTACAAAGAGCTGCAGAAATCTGGCTGTTTCACTGAGCAGAGGACAGCCACTGTGAGTGAGAATCAGTAAATGAGATATCTTGGTTGTAAAGTGCTGGTTAATTCTGTTCTCCTGTCATTGTCTTGTGCTTTGCACCTTGTGTAACCTCCATTAACAATGTTGCTGGGAGGCGAAGGAGCACCAGTCATCGAGGTGACTTGCTTGGAACGTCTCCCTGTAAAGTGCCGAACCTGCAGCAGCCTGTTTGAACAGGGCATGTGAGGAACCGCAGCTGCAAATTGCACACAACTTGTCTGGGCCTCAACTCCTGCTGCAGCTGTCAGCCCCAAATCAGTAGGTGTCATTAAACAAAAGCCAAATACTGCGGGTGCTGGAACCTGAAATAAAAACACACAATGCTGGAAACCTCAGCGGGTCAGGCAGCATCTGTGGAGAGAAACAGAGTTAACGTTTCGGGTCGGTGACCCTTCGTCAGAACTGGAAAAGTTGGCAATGTAACAGATTCTTAGGGAAGTGTAGGGGCAGTGAACGGGAAGGTCTGTGTTCGAGGGAAGGCAGGAGAGATTTAAGAGACAAAAAGGATGATGGACAAAAATGAGATGGTAATGGCACAAGTTGGGAAACACAAGATGAGTCGATGGGGTGTGATGGTGGAATCATCACCAGCTGCCCTGGGAAGAGGAAAAAGAGGGTAAAAGTGAAAGGGGGGTAAAGATGAAGATATGGATGTAACGAAGAACAACGTAAACTCGAGGAACAGCACCTCCTCTATCATTTAAGCACTTTACAGCCTTCCAGACTCAACATCGAGTTCAACAATTTCAGATTGTAACCTCTGCCCATGTTTTTTCCCTTTGCATGCAGAACGTGGAGTGATGCTGAACCTGTTTTTTTTTTTTTTGTTTGAATACTGCAGTACATTTTGGAGCTGGCAGACGCATTACAGTATTGTCATTTAAAGAAGGTGATTCACAGAGACATCAAACCAGAGAACCTGCTCCTGGGTCTGCGCGGGGAGCTGAAAATAGCTGACTTTGGGTGGTCTGTGCACGCTCCGTCATCAAGGTTTGTGAGAATCTCATTTGTAGCCTCCTGTTTGTGAAAGGCCAGTGAACTTCTGGTCGCTGTAATCTCTGCGATTGTCTTTTTGAGTAGCGGGGTGATGACGGCAGATTTGAAGGATAGTGGGACAGTACCCGGGGGGAGGGAGTGGGGGTGGGGGGTGGAGGAGGAGGAGGAGGAAGAGAGAGAAGTTACTGATGTCAGCTGACATGGGAGCCAGAAAAGGAAGTTGGGCGGTCAACAGTTTAGTGGCAAAGGGGTCGAGGCATCAGGAAATGGGTCTCCTGGACAAGTTGAGCACGGCGAGGTCAAGCAGGGAGATCCAGGAGAGAGTGCAGAAAGATGCGAGTTTGAGGCTAGTGCACTGTCATATTGAAGTTCATTTATACAAGGAGTTGAGTCAAAATGAATCTGTCATTTTCAGGTTGGCAGGCTGTAACTAGAGGATCGGTGCTGGGGATTCAGCGATTTACAGTCTGTATAATGACTTTGATGAAGGGACCGAGTGCAATGTATCCAAGTTTGCTGTTGATACAAAGCTAGGTGGGAAAGTAAGCGGTGAGGAGGACACACAGCCTGCAAAGGGATTTGGACAGGTTCAGTGAGTGGGCAATAAGGTGGTGGGTGGAGTATAATGTGGGGAAATATGAGGTTATTCACTTTGGTAGGAAGAATAGAAAAACAGTATATTTTTTAAATGGTGAGAAGGAATTAACTGTAGGTGTTCCGAGAGGTTTGGGTGTCCTCGTACAGGAAATATAGAAAGCTAGCGTGCAGTTACAGCAAGCAATTAGGAAGACAAATGGCATATTGGCCTTTATTGCACGGGGGTTGAAGTATAAGAATAAGGAAGTCTTGCTACAGTTGTAATGGGCCTTGGTGAGACCACACCTAGAGTACTGTGCACAGTTTAGGTCTCTGTATCTAAGGAAGGATATACTGCCTTGGAGACGGTGCAACAAAGGTTCATTTCTTGATCCCTGGAATGACAGGGTTATCCTGTGAGGAGCGATTGAGCGGACTGGGCCTGTACTCTCTGGAGTTTAGAAGAATGAGAGATGTTCTCATTGAAACACATGATTCTGGGAGGGCTTGACCGGGTAGATGCTGAGAGGTTGTTTCCCCGGGCTGGAGAGTCTAGAACAAAGGGGCATAGCACCAGGCTAAGGGGTCGGCCATTTAAGACTGAGATGAGGAGGAATTTCTTCACTCGGAGGGTTGTGAATCTTTGGAATTCTCTACCCCAAAGGGCTGTGGTTGCTGAGTCATTAAGTATATTCAGAACTGAGATCGTTAGATTTTTGGACTCTAGGGATATGGGGATCGGGCGGAAAGTGGAGTGGAGGTGGAAGATCAGCCATGATGTGATTGAATGGTGGAGGAGGCTCAAGGGGCCGTATGGCCTACTCCTGCTCCTAATTCTTGTGTTCTTGAGTATTGATCATGAGGAAAATCTCCGTCTCCCGTGTCTCAGCTTGTGCCCTAGCTCCAGTGGACTACTTGTGCTGTTTGCTGGCTGGTGATTTGGGGAGGATTTCTTCAGGCAAGATCCATCTTCACTAGAAGAAAGAGGAAGCATATAAGTCGCCCCTTCCACTGGCTCAATGTTGGTAAAAGGAGATGCACCTTCTCTGTTTCGTGTCTCCATCTCCATGCTGATATGAACCTGAAACCTTGTTACCGAGCTGAGCTTCCTACCCTACATCTGATTTGTCACTGAGATCACTGCCATCCACATCCCAAATATTGCCTCCTTCTCCAGCACCTTGTCCAGACCCTAATCCAAGCCTCCAGTGGTAGCTACTTGCGCATCACTGCCTGCTCCCTCCACCAACTCATTTACCCACAACACCACAGCCCGTGTCCTCTCCTGTATAGATATGTGAAGAGAAAACGATTAGTGAAGACCAACGTAGGTCCTTTGCAGACAGAATCAGGTGAATTTATAATGGGGAACAAAGAAATGGTAAACCATTTGAACAAATACTTTGGATCTGCTTTCACGAAGGAAGACACAAATAACCTTCCAGAAATACAAGGGGTTTGAGGGTCTAGCGAAAAGAAGGAACTGAAGGAAATCCTTATTAGTCAGGAAATTGTGTTAGAGAAATTGATGGGATTGAAGGCCGATAAATCCCCAGGGCCTGATGGGCTGCATCCAGAGTACTTAAGGAAGGGGACCAAGAAATAGTGGATGCATTGGTGATAATTTTCCAACATTCTATTGACTCTGGATCAGTTCCAAGGACTGGAGGGTAGCTAATGTAAAACCACTTTTTAAAAAAGGAGGGAAGAGAGAAAATGGGGAATTATAGACCGGTTAGCCTGACATCGGTGGTGGGGAAAATGTTGGAATTAATTATTAAGGATGAAATAGCGCATTTCGAAAGTGATGACAGGCTTGGTCCAAGTCAGTATGAATTTATGAAAGGGAAATCATGCTTGACAAATCTTCTAGAATTTTTTGAGGATGTAACTGGTAGAGTGCACAAGGGAGAACCAGTGGATGTGGTATATTTGGACTTTCAAAAGGCTTTTGACAAGGTTCCACACAAGAGATTAGTGTGCAAAATTAAATCTCATGGTATTGGGGGTAATGTATTGACGTGGATCGAGAACTGGTTGGCAGACAGGAAGCAGAGATGCGGAATAAACGGGTCCTTTTCAGAATGGCAGGCAGTGACCAATGGGGTGCCGCAGTGTTCAGTGCTGGGACCCCAGCTATTTACAATATACATCAATGATTTAGATGAAGGAATTGAATGCAATATCTCCAAGTTTTCAGATGACACTAAGCTGGGTGGCGGTGTGAGTTGTGAGGAGGATGCTAAGAGACTGCAGGGTGACTTGGACAGGTTAGGTGAGTGGGCAAATGCATGGCAGATGCAGTATAATGTGGATAAATGTGAGGTTATCCACTTTGGTGACAAAAACAGGAAGACAGAATATTATCTGAATAGTGACAGATTAGGAAAAGGTGAGGTGTAACGAGATCTAGGTGTCATGGTTCATCAGTCATTGAAGTTTGGCATGCAGGTACAGCAGGCGGTGAAGAAGGCAAATGGTATGTTGGCCTTCATAGCCAGGGGATTTGAGTATAGGAGCAGGGAGGTCTTACTGCAGTTGTACAGAGCCTTGGTGTGGCCACACCTGGAATATTTTGTTCAGTTTTGGTCTCCTAATCTGAGGAAGGACGTTCTTGTTGTTGAGGGAGTGCAGCGAAGGTTCACCAGATTGATTCCTGGGATGGCAGGACTGACATATGAGGAGAGACTGGATCAACTGGGCTTGTATTTACTGGAGTTTGGAAGAATGAGAGGGGATCTCATAGAATCGTATAACATTCTGATGGAATTGGACAGGTTAGAGGCGGGAAGAATGTTCCCGTTGCTGGGGAGTTCCAGAACCAGTGGTCACAGTCTAAGAATAAGGGGTAAACCATTTAGGACCGAGATGAGGAGAAACTTCTTCACCCAGAGAGTGGTTAACCAAGAGAGTGGAATTCTCTACTGCAGAAAGTTGTTGATGCCAGTTCGTTAGATAGATTCAAAAGGGAGTTAGATATGGCCCTCACGGCCAAAGGCATCAAGGGGTATGAAGAGAAAGCAGGAAAGGGGTACTGAGGTTGAATGATCAGCCATGATCTTACTGAATGGCGGTGCAGGCTTGAATGGACTACTCCTGAACCTAATTCCTATGTTTCTATGTACATCGACCCTCATTCCCATTATTCCAGTACTTGCCAAGCTCCACTGCGCTCTTGTATCCCAACAATTGAAAGATCTTCAGCCTCGTGTTCAAATTCTTCCAGGGCTTTGCCCCATACTACTGCCGTGATCTCCTCTGGCACAAGTCTACTTGTTCCCTGCCCTACCATCGGCGTCTTGTTCAATCGTTATGCCCTCGCCATCTGGAACTGCCTCCAAATCTCTGAGGCTTGTCGTCTCCCTTCTCTCCTTTCCAAAGCCTCTCTGATTGCCTTCCCACCCCTCCTGCTCAGTGCCAAGTGTGCCAGTAGGTCCAGGCACGGATTTAAATGGACCTATTTGGATCTGGTATTGTAGCAGCCTGTGGTGAAAGTACATCTGAAGTTTGCCTTCCTCAGCATGAGGTTTAATGTGGAAGTGTGATGTGTTAGGTGTGGGAAGATCAGTCTCTGCCAGGAGGCTCCTCACACCGGTGGTTCATAGGAAGCGCTTCAGTAATTGGTAGAGTTCAGGGAACCAGACATTGGGTCTTACTGGTACCAGTATTGCGGGGTGGAGAGGGACTCTGTCCCTATGCTGTCAGGTTATATCTGACCTCTGTTCTGACCTTGTATTGTAAATCGAATCCCTGCAGAAGGAAGACTTTGTGTGGCACTTTGGATTACCTGCCTCCAGAGATGGTTGAAGGCCGGATGCATGATGAGAAAGTGGACTTGTGGTGCCTGGGAATTCTGTGCTACGAATTCCTGGTTGGACACCCTCCATTCGAATCTGGGTCTCACCAGGAGACTTACAGGAGGATCTGTAAGGTGAGCAGTTGTAGTTAGAATTGTCATAGAATCATATCCATTTACAGCCATTCCGTCTCGTGTCTGCCGGCCCAAAAAATGCTTTCAAACCTAATCCCACTCGGTTCGTAGCCTTGTAGGTTACGGCACTTCACGTGCACATCCAAGTACTTTGTAAATGCAATGAGGGTTCTGCCTCTACCACCCTTGCAGTGAGTGAGTTCCTGACCCCACCCTCTCCCCATGCTCTGGGTGAAAACAGGTCTCCTCGACTCCCCTCTAATTCTTCTACTTTAAATCTATGACCCTCGGTTATTGACCTCTCTGCTAAGGGAAATATGTCCTTTGTACCCACTCTATCTAGGCCCCTCATAATTTTATTCACCTCAATTAAGTTTCCCCACAGCCTCCTCTGTTCCAAAGAAAACAACCCCAGCATCTTCAATCTTTCCTCATAGCCAAAATTCTCCAGTCCAGGCAACTCCTCTGCACCCTCTCCAGTGCAATCACATCCTTCCTGTAATGTGGTGACCAGAACTGCACGCAGTACTACAGCTGTGGCCTAACCAGTGTTTTATACAGTTCAAGCATAACCTTGCTCTTGTATTCCATGCCTCGACTAATAAAGGCAAGTATTCCATATGCCTTCTTAACCACCTTATCTACCTGGCCTGCTACCTTCAGGGATCTGTGGACTTGCACTCCTCTACACAAATTATTGAGTTTTTAAAATGAACCTGGGCTGCCTCCCAGAGGATGTGAGCAGCCTGTGTGCTTTGAGTCTGTCGTACATTTGGACCCACAATGGTCTACATTGTGAAGGGTAACCACTTTACAAGCTTGTCATCAGTAAGGCTAGTTTGGTAGTTTCTTTCAATTTGCTCATTACAAACTCTGTAGTACTGTCTCATTAAGTGTTTCTCAAACTGAAACAATTCTGTAATATTTTAATTTTTTAGGTTGATATCCAGTTTGGAGCCCGCATGTCAGACGGTGCCAAGAGTCTAATCGGTCAATTGCTTCGACATAATCCGGTACTGAGACTTCCTCTGAAGGGGGTGATTGAACATCCATGGGTGAAGTCCAACGCCCGCAGGCTCCTCCCCCCAGAATGTCGAGCCAGCAGTGAGGACCAAGGCCCTCACTAGCTGAGGGATCAGTGCCTTGTATACAAGGCCTGCAATTAGCAAAGCCCAGGTCTACAATACACAAACTCTCCACCCAATTTTAATTGGTTATCCCTTCCTCCCCTATTGTGCTCCTGGTTCTTTCTGTCTTCTTGTAAGCTGTTGGAACTCCGTCCTTCCAGAATTCAGTGTTGATGTCAGTTTTTAATAATTCAGTTCCTATTTCAAGTTTGAGTTCAGGTTTTTAACGCTCTTTTAGACTGTCGTAAATCATGTTCTCTCTACAAGCACTTCAATTTTGGTCCGCTTTATATTTGCCTTCGTGTGATTATGACCATGCGGAATTATTCAGTCTGGTTCTGAAGCCTCTCTATTGTATGTGGACACTTATTCGAACCCTGGGCACTTCCTGTGCTTCTTCACCAAAGGAACGGACTCTGAAATCTGGCAGAGCTTAATTGTTTTAGGAATTGTTATATTTGCCGCATGGCTCCATTTATATAAGCCTCACAAATTGTTTGTATTTCTGAATTACTTCAGAGGTGTTAATGTTTTAGTTAAAAGCAGTTGGAATGTTTGTGATGCATCCTTTGGAAAACGACACCCCATTTTACTAGTCCTCTACTTTCTGCTGTCTCTTTGGAAATAAAAATAGTTGAGTCCTGAAATAGCTTGCCTTTGTAAACTGATCCTTAGCAGTACTGCTGAAAGTACATGCACGTGAAGTAAAGAATGAGCTGGGCTTCTGCGTGTAGGGTCATCGTGATGTAATGCATGTCCTGAATATCGATTGTGGGTTCGAGCTGGACCTGCAGCATGAAAGAAAGTGGTAATGACTTGAAGGGTTGACTTTGTGCTCCGTTTATAAAACAAATGTAGCACACCCACTGTGCAAACCTGTAACTGGGACTCCTTCCCCAGCAACCTTGTATTAGTAGGTTGGCCACGACATATTAGGGTAGATTACCATTCAGACACTGCTATTGTTTGCAACTAACTCCCTCGCTCCGCCGCCCCCGCCCCCCCCCAACACACACAGCCAGCTTGAGCACCCTGGAGCTGTTTCTGGGAATTGTAGACTATTAAACCCAGAGCGCTGCACTCTGGAAGTTGCAGTCTGTTTGGATGAGTTTCCAAGTCGGGACTGAGCTGATCAAAGGCACCGATTTTAGTTTTCATGAAACTGTTCTACTGATGGAACCACAATGTACAAAGCTTCTTGGCCTGGTCTGCTCCCCAATGCGCCCCCACCCCCGGGTTTGACTCCTGCCACCAATCATGTTCTGTCGCCATGTTTGAACATGTGGAACCTTGTGTCTTTCAAGTTCCTGAGTCTTGAACCAACAACTTGCATTTAAATATAGTGCTTTTAACATAACAACAAAATATCCAAAGTTGCTTCACAGGAGCATTATCAAACAAAATTGACACCGGACCAAAGAAGACGACATTAGGACAAGTGACATAGAAAATAGGTGCCGGAGTAGGCCATTCGGCCCTTTGAGCCTGCACCGCCATTCAATGAGTTCATGGCTGAACATGCAACTTCAGTACCCCATTCCTGCTTTCTCGCCATATCCCTTGATCCCCCTAGTAGTAAGGACTACATCTAACTCCTTTTTGAATATATTTAGTGAATTGGCCTCAACAACTTTCTGTGGTAGAGAATTCTACAGGTTCTTCACCACTCTCTGGGTGAAGAAGTTTCTCCTCATCTCAGTCCTAAATAGCTTACACCTTATCCTTAGACTGTGACCCCTGGTTCTGGACTTCCCCAACATTGGGAACATTCTTCCTGCATCTAACCTATCTAAACCCATCAGAATTTTAAACGTTTCTGAGATCCCCCTTCATTCTTCTGAACTCCAGTGAATACAAGCCCAGTTGATCCAGTCATTCTTGATATGTCAGTCCCGCCATCCCAGGAATCAGTCTGGTGAACCTTCGCTGCACTCCCTCAATAGCAAGAATGTCCTTCCTCAAGTTAGGAGACCAAAACTGTACACAATACTCCAGGTGTGGCCTCACCAAGGCCCTGTACAACTCTCGTAACACCTCCCTGCCCCTGTACTCAAATCCCCTCGCTATGAAGGCCAACATGCCATTTGCTTTCTTAACCGCCTGCTGTACCTGCATGCCAACCTTCAATGACTGATATACCATGACACCCAGGTCTCATTGCACCTCCCCTTTTTCTTAATCTGTCACCATTCAGATAATAGTCTGTCTCTGTTTTTACCACCAAAGTGGATAACCTCACATTTATCCACATTATACTTCATCTGCCATGCATTTGCCCACTCACCTAACCTATCCAAGTCACTCTGCAGTCTCATAGCATTCTCCTCGCAGCTCACACTGCCACCCAACTTCGTGTCATCCGCAAATTTGGAGATACTACATTTAATCCCCTCGTCTAAATCATTAATGTACAATGTAAACAGCTGGGGCCCCAGCACAGAACCCTGCGGTACCCCACTAGTCTCTGCCAACCAGTTCTCAATCCACGTCAGCACACTACCCCCAATCCCATGTGCTTTAACTTTGCACATTAATCTCTTGTGTGGGACCTTGCTGAAAGCCTTCTGAAAGTCCAAATACCCCACATCAACTGGTTCTCCCTTGTCCACTCTACTGGAAACATCCTCAAAAAATTCCAGAAGATTTGTCAAGCATGATTTCCCTTTCACAAATCCATGCTGACTTGGACCTAGCATGTCACCTCTTTCCAAATGCGCTGCTGTGATATCCTTAATAATTGATTCCATCATTTTACCCACTACCGATGTCAGGCTGACCGGTCTATAATTCCGTGTTTTCTCTCTCCCTCCTTTTTTAAAAAGTGGGGTTACATTGACTACCCTCCACTCCATAGGAACTGATCCACAGTCTATGGAATGTTGGAAAAGACTGTCAATGCATCCGCTATTTCCAAGGCCACCTCAAGTTATCTGGGATGCAGACCATCAGGCTCTGGGGATTTATCAGCTTTCAATCCCATCAATTTCCCGACTAATAAGGATTTTCCTCAGTTCCTCCTTCTTACTGGACCCTCTGACCCCTTTTTATATCCGGAAGGCTGTTTGTGTCCTCCTTAGTGAATACCGAACCAAAGTACTTGTTCAATTTGTCTGCCATTTCTTTGTTCCCCGTTGTGATTTCCCCTGATTCTGACTGTAGAGGACCTACGTTTCTCTTTACATATGTATAGAAGCTTTTGCAGTCTGTTTTAATGTTCCCTACAAGCTTCCTCTCATACTCTATTTTCCCTGCCCTAATCAAACCCTTTGTCCTCCTCTGCTGAGTTCTAAATTTCTCCCAGTCCCTGGGTTCGCTGCTATTTCTGGCCAATTTGTATGCCACTTCCTTGGCTTTAATACTATCCCTGATTTCCCTTGATAGCCACGGTTGAGCCACCTTCCCTGTTTTATTTTTACGCCAGACATGGATGTACAATTGTTGTAGTTCATCCATGCGGTCTAAATGTCTGCCACCGTCAGCCCCTTAAGTATCATTCGCCAAACTATCCTAGACAATTCACACCTCATACCTTCAAAGTGACACTTCAAGTTCTGGACCATGGTCTCTGAATTAACTGTTTCATTCTCCATCCTAATGTAGAATTCCACCATATTATGGTCACTCTTCCCCAAGGGGCCTTGCACAATGAGATTGCTAATTAATCCTCTATCATTACACAACACCCAGTCTAAGATGTCCTCCCCCCCCCCCCCCCCCCCCCCCCACCCAGTTGGTTCCTCGACATATTGGTCTAGAAAACCATCCCTTATGCACGCCAGGAAATCCTCCTCCACCGTATTGCTTCCAGTTTGGTTAGCCCAATCGATATGCAGATTAAAATCACCCATGATAACTGCTGCACCGTTATTGCATGCACCCCTAATTTCCTGTTTGATGCCCTCCCCAACATCACCACTACTAGTGTTGGGAGGTCTACGCAACTCCCACTAACGTTTTTTGCCCTTTGGTGTTCTGCAGCTCTACCTATATAGATTCCACATCATCCAAGCTAATGTCCTTCCTAACTATTGCATTAATCTCTTTAACCAGCAATGCTACCCCACCTCCTTTTTACTTTTATTTTATCCTTCCTGAATGTTGAATACCCCTGGATGTTGAGTTCCCAGCCCTGATCATCCTGGAGCCACGTCTCTGTAATCCCAATCACATCATATCTGTTAACATCTATTTGCACAGTTAATTCATCCACCTTATTACAGATACTCCTTGCATTAAGACACAAAGCCTTCAGGCTTGTTTTTTAACACCCTTTGTCCTTTTAGAATTATGATGTAGTGTGACCCTTTTTGTTTCTTGCCTTTGTTTACTCTGCCTTCCACTGTTGCTTTTTACCTTTCTACCCTCTGTTTCTGACTCCATATTACTTCGCCCTGTCTCGCTGCATAGGTTCCCATCCCCCTGCCATATTAGTTTAAACACTCCCGAACTGCATTAGCAAAAGATAACCCCAGGATATCAGTTCCAGTCCTGCCCAAGTGCAAACTGTCCCTTTTGTACAGGTCCCACTTCCCCCAGAACTGGTTCCAATATCCCAGGAATTTGAATCCCTCCCTCTTGCACCACTGCTCAAGCCACGTATTCATTCTAACTATCCTGCTCCCTCTACTCTGATTAGCACGTGGCACTGGTAGAAATCCAGAGATTACTACCTTTTGAGGTCCTACTTTTTAATTTAACTCCTAGCTTCCTAAATTCAGCTTGTAGGATCTCTTCCCGCTTCTTACCTATATCGTTGGTACCTAAATGTACCACGACAACTGGCTGTTCACCCTCCCTCTCCAGAATGCTCTGCAGCCGCTCAGACATCCTTGACCCTTGCACCAGGGAGGCAACATACCATCCTGGAGTCTCGGTTGCGACCGCAGAAACTCGTATCTATTCCCCTTACAATAGAGTCCCCTATCACTATTGCTCTCCCACTCTTTTTCCAGCCCTTCTGAGCAGCAGAGCCACCCATGGCACCATGAACCTGGCTGCTGGTGTCTTCCCCTGGTAAGTCATCTCCCCCAACAGTATCCAAAACGGTATATCTGTTTTGGAGGGAGATGACTGCAGGGGACTCCTGCACTACCTTCCTGCTCTTGCCTTGTCTCTTGGTCACCCATTCACTATCTGCCCTAACCCTTACCTGCGGTGTGACCAACTCACTAAATGTGCTATCCACAACATTCTCAGCATCGCACATGTTCCAGAGTGAGTCCATCCGCAGCTCCAGTGCCGTCATGCGGTCTGTCAGGAGCTGCAGCTGGACACACTTCCCGCACACACCAGTGTCCCTGACATTCCACATAGCACAGGAGGAGCATGACACGGATCCAAGCTCTTCCACCATGACTAAACCCTTTAAATTAATTTACTTACTAAAATTTAGTTAAATACCAAACAGCTACTTAGTAGTTCGCTTTCAATTAAACCAATCTAAAAGTCAGTCTAAAAGAGTTATACTTACCAGTCGAACAGCCAACCACTTACCAGCTTGGCTGTGACGTCACCTCTCTATTTCGCACCCCTCTATCTTTGTCTGCAGCTGGCTGGGTTGGTCTCTGGGCCTCCGTCTCCTACTCTCGCACTCCTTATCAGCTGCTCTAATGCCAGCACTGGTAGGAAAAGCAAGACAAAACAGCACCTGCCACCCCCACTTACCAAACTCACGAATGCCACTCTATGCTGCTGCACTCCATGCTCTGCACAAGCTGCCTCTTTTTAAACTGTATCTAGGTCAGATGACCCAAACACTTGGTCAAAGAGGTGGCTATTAATCAGTGTTTTCAGTGAAAGGCTGAGCCTGAAAGGTTTGGGGACGGAATTCCAGAGCCTGGGGCCTCGGCAGCTGAAGGTGAAGGAAATGAGGGTGCACAGAATTAGAGGAGTGCAGAGTTCTCGGAGGGATTTGAACCTGAGGATAAGAATTTTAAAATTGAGTTGGTGAGCCAATGGAGGTCAGCGAGCACAGGGGTAATGGATGGACAGGACTTTGTGCAAGTTAGGATACTGGCAGCATTGCAATACTCGAGTGGAGTGAACAAAAGCATGGATTTCAGCAGCAGATGGGCTGAGGTGGGGCAGAAATTAGATATTATGGAGGAACATGGGAGTAGGCCATTCAACTCTTCCGAATCTGTTTCACCATTCAATTACAATTTGTATCTACATTCCATTTACCTGCCGAGGTTGCATATCCCTTAATCACACATCAGTACAGTACAGAAGGAGGCCATTCAGCCCATGTCTGCGCTGGTTCTTTCGAAGAGCAATCCACTAACCTCTTTCCCCATGTGCCTGCAATGTTTTCTCCTTCAAATATTTATCCCATTCCCTTTTGAAGGCTACTGTTGAATCTGTGTCTACCACCACATCGGGTAGTGCATTCCAAATACTCGTTGCCTTAAAAATTGTTTGTTCCTCATGTCACCTCTGGTTCTATTGGCAGTCACCTTATTTCTGTGACCTTTCAGCCATATCTACTCTATCTAAACCTTTCAAAAACTTAACCACCTCCATCAAATCTCCTCTTGGTCTTCTCTGCTCTAAGGAGATCAGCCCCAGCTTCTCTCGTCTATCCATGTAACTAATCCCTCATCCCTGGAAGCATGCTACTAAATCGCTTCTGTACCCCATTCAAAGTCTTCACGTCCTTCCTATCATGTGGTGCCCAGAATTGGACAATACTCCAGCTGGGGCCGAACTGTAATGTTTTATACAAGTTTAGCATAACTTCCTGGCTGTTGTACTTTCTGCATCTACTTAGAGCCCAGGATCCCATACGCTTTATTGACTGCTTTGTTAACCTGTCCTGTCGCCTTCAAAAAATTGCAGAAACACCCCCAGGTCTCTGTTCTTGCACCCCTTTAAAATTGTACCATTTAGTGTGTATGGTCTCTCCACATTCTTCCACCAAAATATATCTCCACACTTCACTGCGTTGAATTTCATCTGCCATGTGTCCACCCATTCCACCAATCAGTCCATGTCCTCTTGAAGTCTATCACTATCCTCCTCACTGTTTACTGCGCTTCCAAGTTTTGTCATCTACAAATTTTGAAATTATGCCCTGTACACCCAAGTCCAAGTCATTAATGTATATAAAAAGTAGCAGTGGTCCGAGTACTGAACCTTGAACATAAGGACATCAGAAATAGGAGCAGGAGTAGGCCATACGGCCCCTCGAGCCTGCTCCGCCATTCAATACGATCATGGCTGATCTGATCATAGACTCGGCTCCACTTCCGCTCCCCATAACCCCTTATCGTTTAAGAAACAGTCTATTTCTGTCTTAAATTTATTCAGTGTCCCAGCTTCCACAGCTCTCTGAGGCAGCAAATTCCACAGATTTACAACCTTCCTGAGAAGAAATTTCTCCTTATCTCTGTTTTAAATGGGCAGCCCCTTATTCTAAGATCATGCCCCCTAGTTCTAGTCTCCTCCATCAGTGGAAACATCCTCTGCATCACTTGTTGTACCTGCATACTATCCTTTTGTGTTTCATGCACAAGTACCCCCCAGGTCCCGCTGTACTGCGGACTTTGCAATCTTTCTCCATTTAAATAATAACTTGCTCTTTGATTTTTTTCTGCCAAAGTGCATGACCTCACACTTTTCAACATTATACTCCATCTGCCAAATTTTTGCCCACTCACTTAGCCTGTCTGTCCTTTTGCAATTTTTTGTGTCCTCCTCACAAATTGCTTTTCCTTCCATCTTTGTATCGTCAGCAAACATTCAGTCCCTTTTTCCAAGTTGTTAATATAGATTGTAAATAGTTGGGGTCCCAGCACTGATCCCTGCAGCACCCCACTAGTTAATGATTGCCAACCAGAGAATGAACCATTTATCCTGACACTCTGTTTTCTGTTATTTAGCCAATCCTCTATCCATGCTAATATATTACCCCCAACCCCGTGCAATTTTATCTTGTGCAGTAACCTTTTGTGTGGCACCTTGACAAATGTCTCCTGGAAGTCCAAATACACCACATCCACTGGTTCCCCTTTATTCACCCTGTTCGTTACATCTCCAAAGAACTCCAATAAATTTGTCAAACATGACTTCCTCCTCAAATCCTCTGCTTGACTGAATTTTGCTTTTCCAAATGTACTGCTACTGCTTCTTTGATAATGGACTCCAACATTTTCCCAACCACAGATGTTAGGCTAACTGGTCTATAGTTTCCTGCTTTTTGTCTGCCTCGTTTTTTTTAAACAGGGGCGTCACATTTGCAGTCTTCCAATCTGCAGGGACCTAGCCAGAATCCAGGGAATTTTGATAAATTACAACCAATGCATCCACTATCACTGCCGCTACTTCTCAACACCCTAAGATGTAAGGCATCCTGGTTCACTGTATACCTGCTTCCAGACCGAAAAACAACCGTTCACCACAACTCTCTTTGTTCTATCCCTTAGTCCTGCTACTGTCCCTTTTATCTCATGGCCTTCAATTTTGCTAACAGGACTAGTATGTGGCACTTTATCAAATGCCTTTTGAAAGTCTATCTACACGTCCACTGCACTGCCCCCACCCCTCCATCACCCCTTTCTGTAACTCGGCAAAAAACACAATCAAGTTGGTCCCTTAACAAATCTGTGCTGGTAGTCTATGCTTGGCCAAATGGCTGTTCATTTTCTCCCAGGTTATTGTTTCTAAAAACTTCCTCACCACCGACATTAAACTGCCAGGCCTGTAATTGCCAGGTTTATCCTTCTCCCCTTTTTTTGAACAAAGGTGTAACATTTTCAATCCTCCAGCCATTTGGCACCACCCCTGTATCTAAGGAGGATTGGAAGATTGTGGCCAGCCTGTACTTCCTTCAGCAACCTAGAAGGCATGTCATTGAACCAGGCGACTTATCCACTTTAGGTACTACCAGTCTTTCTAGTACCTACTCTTTATCTCATCCAGCATCTTGCAACAACAACATCTTGTATTTATATAGCGCCTTTAACATAGTAAAATGTCCCAAGGCACTTCAAAGGAGCGTTAGCAAATTAAATTTGACATCGAACGAACATGAGATAATTAGGAGGAAAGAGGTGGAGAGGTTTCGGGCGGGAATTCCAGAGCTTGGGGCTTCGCAGCTGAAGGCATAGCCACCAATGGCTGAGCGATTTTTATTAAAAAAATGGAGATTCCCAAGGAGCCAGAATTAGAGGAGCACAAAGTTTTGGATGACCAAGTTTACGGAGGGTAGAATGTGGGAGGCCGGCTAGGTGTGTGTTGGAATAGTCAAGTCTGGAGATAAAGGCATAGATGAGGGTTTCAGCAGCAGGTGAGCAGGGCAGTGTTAGAGAGGCGGAAGGAGGCGGTAGGAGGCGGTATTGATGATGACGTGGATATGTGGCTGGAAGCTCGTGCGCTCAAATATGACGGGTTGTGAATGATCTGTTTCAGCCTCAGGCAGTTGCCAGGGAGAGGGATGGAGTTGGTGACTAGAAAACCGAGTTTGTGGGTATTATATCTTCAGTACAACTCCCAAACACACACAAGCCTTACGATGGCAGAACACTCTGGAACTCGTCAGTGTACTATAGTGCACTTCTCCCTCCTTAATGAAGAAGTAATTATAACAAACAACCATCATTCATACATAACTTGTATGGTTATACATAAAAGAAAGATATGGACTTATTTTGCCATATTTATAAATCAAGCTTAACCACTTGTTTTCTGTTTCAAAGAGGATATCTTCGCTCTCGAACAGAACCTTCCAAACATGGTGTGATCCTGAGGAAAGTTTTCCTCCAAGGGATGCCCTTGATTTCCATTTGAACTCTCTCTAACTTCAGACTGTTCGTCTGCCTCACTTGGACTCTGACCTAAATTCTGACTTTCTCTTGGATTTGTTTCCAGTACATTGGATGTAGGATATGCTACTGGTGTATCAAAACAACTGATGAGTCAGAAATAAGTGAATCATTCCCACCTTCAACTACTTTCATGTCTGTAGGTGAAGTATGATCAATGTGAACAAACCTAACCTGTCCATGATCAAACATCTTGTCCAAATATGTGCGAGGACCACATATCTTCACCACTCTTCCTGGTAACCACTTTACCCATTTATGGTGATGGTTCTTCACTCTTACCTTCTGGTTTAATTTCACACTTCTCTCTTTTACTCTACCTCTATCATGATTCTCTTTCTGTCTTAATTGTTTCTCTTCTACGGATTGTGCCAAGTTTGGTTTTAACAATGAGAATCTGGTTCGTGGCTGTCGTTTGAGAAAAAACTCTTCTGGTATTCTATCAGTAGTTGTATGAGCAGCATTGTGATAGGTAATTAGAAAATTAGCCAATTTGTGGTCCAATGACAACTGCCATTTCTTTGGATTTGGATCCAATATCTGTTTGAGGGCACGTTTTACAATTTGTACTGTGCGCTCTGCTGCAACATTTGAAGCAGGGTGGTACGGTGGAACCTTGGTATGTTTTTGCTCGTGAACTGTGCAAATTCTTTTGAACTAAATTGTGGTCCATTATCGGAAACCATTTCTTCTGGGAGGCCAAATGATGAAACTAATCTTCGTGAAATGTCTAATGCTTTACTTGTTTTCCACATTGAAACACCTCGACCCATGGACAGGGGGGCAGCTAATGTAACACCACTTTTTAAGAAAGGAGGGAGAGAGAAAACAGGTAATTATAGACCGGTTAGCCTGACATCAGTAGTGGGGAAAATGTTGGAATCAATTATTAACGATGAAAAAGCAGCACATTTGGAAAGCAGTGACAGGATCGGTCCAAGTCAGCATGGATTTATGAAAGGGAAATCCTGCTTGACAAATCTTCTAGAATTTTTTGAGGATGTAACTGGTAAGAGTGGACAAGGTAGAACCAGTGGATGTGGTATATTTGGACTTTGAAAAGGCTTTTGACAAGGTCCGACACAAGAGATTGGTGTGCAAAATTAAAGCACATGGTATTGGGGGTAATGTACTGACGTGGATCGAGAACTGGTTGGCAGACAGGAAGCAGAGAGTCGGGATAACCTGATCCTTTTCAGAATGAGAGGCAGTGACTAGTAGGGTGCCACAGGGCTCAGTGCTGGGACCCCAGCTCTTTATTATATACATCAATGATTTAGATGAAGGAATTGAGTGTAATATCTCCAAGTTTGCAGATGACACTAAGCTGGGTGGCAGTGTGAGCTGTGAGGAGGACGCCAAAAGGCTGCAGGGTGACTTGGACAGGTTAGGTGGTGGGCAAATGCATGGCAGATGCAGTATAATGTGGATAAATGTGAGGTTATCCACTTTGGTGGCAAAAACACAAAGGCAGAATATTAATCTAAATGGTGGCAGATTAGGAAAGGGGGCGGTGCAACGAGACCTGGGTGTCATGGTACATCAGCCATTGAAAGTTGGCATGCAGGTACAACAGGCAGTGAAGGTGGCAAATGGTATGTTGGTCTTCATAGCTAGGGGCTTTGTGTATAGGAGCAGGAAGGTTTTACTGCAGTTGGCCTTAGTGAGGCTTCACCTGGTATATTGTGTTCGGTTTTGGTCGTCTAATCTGAGGAAGGACGTTCTTGCTATTGAGGGAGTGCAGTGAAGGTTCAGTGGACTGATTCCCGGGATGGCAGGACTGACATATGAGAAGAGACTGGATCGACTGGACCTGTATTCACTGGAGTTTAGAAGGATAAGAGGGGATCTCATAGAAACATATAACATTCTGACAGAACTGGACAGGTTAGATGCAGGAAGAATGTTCCCGATGTTGGGGAAGTCCAGAACCAGGGGACACAGTCTAAGGATAAGGGATAGGCCATTTAGGACTGAGATGAGGAGAAACTTCTTCACTCAGAGTTGTTAACCTGTGGAATTCCCTGCCACAGAGAGTTGTTGATGCCAGTTCATTGGATATATTGAAGAGGGAATTAGATATGGCCCTTACGGCTAAAAGGATCAAGGGGTATGGAGAGAAAGCAGGAAAGGGGTACTGAGGTGAATGATCAGCCATGATCTTATTGAATGGTGGTGCAGGCTCGAAGGGCCTACTCCTGCATCTCTTTTCTGTTTCTATACAAAATATTTGTTTAAAATCTCTGCCATTTCCTTATTCCCCATTATAATCTCACCTGTCTTTCACATTACAACAGTGAATATACTCCAAAGCGCTTTGAGACATCTGGTGGTCGTGAAAGGTGCTATATAAATGCAAGTGCAAGTCTTTCTTTTCTTTCTGTCTCAGCCAATAAGGGACCAAAGTTTACTTTTGCTACTCTTCCTTTTTATATATTGTAGAAGCTCTTGCAAGAAATATAAAAACAGATTGTTAGTTTAATCTCATTCTATTTTCTCATCAATATTTTGGTCACCCTTTGCTGGTTTCTGAAGCTCTCTCAATCCTCAGGCTTATTACTATTCTTCGCAACATTATAAGTCTTCGACAAGGTGCCACATAAAAGGTTACTGCACAAGATAAAAGTTTACGGGATGGGGGTAATATATTAGCACGGAGAGGATTGGCTAAGAGTTGGGATAAATGGTTCATTCTCTGGTTAGCAACCAGTAACTAGTGGGATGTCACAGGGATCAGTGCTGGGACCCCAACTATTTACAATCTATAGTAACGACTTGAAAGAAGGGACTGAGTAGTAACATAGCCAAATTTGCTGACGATACAAAGATGGGAGGAAAAGTAATGTGTGAGGACACACAAAATCTGCAAAAGGACATAGACAGGCTAAGTGAATGGGCAAAAATTTGGTAGATGGAGTATAATGTTGAAAAGTGTGAGGTCATGCACTTTGATTTTTTCTGCCAACGAGCAAGTTATTATTTAAATAGAGAAAGATTGCAAAGTGCCGCAGTACAGTGGGACCTGGGGGTACTTGTGCATGAAACACAAAAGGATTGCATGCAGGTACAGCAAGTGATCAGGAAGGCCAATAGTATCTTGGTCTTTATTGCAAAGGGGATGGAGTATAAAAGTAGGCAAGTCTTGCTACAGTTATACAAGGTATAGGTGAGACCACACCTGGAATACTGTGTGCAGTTTTGGTTTCCATATTTACGAAAGGATATACTTGCTTTGGAGGCCATTCAGAGAAGGTTCACTAAGTTGATTCTGGGGATGAGGGGGTTGACTTATGAGGAACGGTTGAGTAGGTTGGGCCTCTACTCATTGGAATTCAGAAGAATGAGAGGTGATCTTATCGAAACGTATAAGATTATGAGGGGGCTTGACAAGGTGGATGCAGAGAGGATGTTTCCACTGATAGGGGAGACTCGAACTAGAGGGCATGATCTTAGAATAAGGGGCCGCCCATTTAAAACAGAGATGAGGAGAAATTTCCTCTGTGGGTTGTAAATCTGTGGAATTCGCTGCCTCAGAGCTGTGGAAGCTGGGACATTGAATAAATTTAAGACAGAAATAGCCCGTTTCTTAAATGATAAGAGGAAAAGGGGTGATGGGGAGCGGGTGGGGAAGTGGAGCTGAGGCCATGATCGTATTGAATGGTGGAGCAGGCTCGAGGGCCGTATGGCCTACTCCTGCTCATATTTCTTTTATATTCTAAGCCTCTTTTAATCTAAATACTACCCTTGTATCCTTAACGTCTTTAGTTAGCCACAGATGGATCACTTTTCCTGGAGTTTTTATTTCTCAATGGAATGTATATTTGTTGAGAATTTTGGAATATTTCTTTAAATGTTTCCCACTGCTTATCTGCTGTCATACCTTTTAATCTAATTTCCCAATCTGCCGTAGCCAACCCATGCCTCATACCTATTGGCTTTAAGTTTAAAACTCTCGTTTCCGACTGAAGTATTTCACACTCAAACTCAACGTGAAATTTGATATCAAAGGATCGTTACTGAGATTACTAATTAACCCTGTGGCATTACACAATACAAGATGTGAAATAGCCTGTTCTCTGGTTGGTTAAATGATGTATTCTAGGAAACTGTCCTGCATGCATTCCATGAACTTGTCCTCCAGACTACCTTTGCCAATTTGATTTGCCCAGTCTATATGAAGATTAACGTTCCCCATGATTATTGTATTACTTTCATTACAAGCTCCTGTTATTTGCTGATTAGCTATACCATTGGACAAAATATTATTGTTCGGGGCCCTATAAACCACTCCCACCGGTGTTTTCTGCCCCGTGTTATTCCTTATCGCCACCCAGACTGCTTCTACTTCCTGATCTCCTGAGCCGAAATCCTTTCTCACTACCGTTATTCTTTATCAGAGCTACCCCTCCTTTTCTATTCTGCCTGTCTTACTGATTCTGCATCAGGTCTGCACAACCAGAGAAAGTATAAAATCCACACGCCCAGCAGAATAAATGTTACAAATTCTAGATTAACCGATATAAAAAGATAATAAACCACGGACCATCCTTAGCAAGCTCCCAGGGTTAGTAAAAGTCGGAGCATTACACACAAGCTCAGAAGGAAAGGAGCTTCAGACCAGGTGATGGGCACCCCCAACTCTCTCGCTTTTGTCAAGATCTCAAACAGAAGTGATTAGACGTCAGGATGAAGTGATTTATTGTTTTGTACATCACACTACAAACACACATCTGTTTACTCCAGCAGCTTTTATTTAAACACTTTCTTCATAAAGACACCTTCAGTATAGTTAAATTGGTTACATTTTAAATCTGTAAACAGCAAAATTGTACATCCACACTTGCACAGGACACGGATGGCTTGTGTCAGTAAGACATGGCTCTTCTATCAAAGTGCCAAAGGAACTTATTGGGAGGCGTAGGCAGTTAAAACGTGGTTACACCACTGGACTAAATAAATACAGACATGCTATTATAAAGGGAAACTGCACATGAAAGTCCCAACACTGGGCAAGGAACACCTGAAACATCAGCCCTTACCTCTGCTTTCTTGCACTATTAGTCGCCAGGATTTAGATATTGCTAAATCAGTCATGGCTGATTAAAGCTTTAAAGTCAATTCATGTAAGAGGAACTCAGTTAGGTCACACATATACCATGTTTAAATCAGAACTGTAATGGAAAGGACTGAAGCGTCATGCTTTAATACTGTACCATCTTTCGATTTAAAGCAAGTGCTGAGGGACACGGAGTAAAGAGTCTGAAGTTATGGGAAGTTCAATTTTAAAAGGCTTAAAAGGAAAAGTTCATTTATACGAGTGGTAAAACAATGCATGATTATTTCAGTGAATAAACAGCCATCTTATACAGATACTGAGGGGAATACAATGGCTTTCTGGTTCTACTCAAGATGCGGTGAAATTGCAAACCATCGTTCACCGACCGACCCATCATTCCCTTCACCTCTCCCACAACTTCACACCATGATTCAATCACATTATTCTGTGCAACCTCATTTCTCTGCATTCACTGCTGCCGATACGCTGCTGTGAAAGCACAATGGATTATTTCATGCCATTTCTAAATGTTACCAATATTCATTTTAAAATGCCATTCTGTGCCGTGGTCTTTTAACAGCTTACAATTCTAGAATGACTTGGCCCAGACACTGCAAATTTAGCGCCACACTTAAACAGCTGTTCCCAGCTCGTGGCATGAAGTCACCGACTCTCCCAATACTGCAGAGTTGCTATAGGAAAAAGTTCAGCAGCTTTCCTCATCGTGTTGCAGTTCAAATTGAATGTTTGGGGCCCAGAAATAATTCACAGAGGTGACCGACCATGTATACAGAATCCTAGAACTGTCGGTTGCAGTTCAAACTTTATTTGCCTGAACTTTTCCTTTTAAATGCGACCAGATAAGTGTTAGAAACTGTTAAATGAACTCTCGGGTACATAAAGAACGAGCACAATGAGTGTATAAAATCTGCAGGGCAGTTCAAGTGTCCGGAATGGATTACTCGAAGTCTCCAGTCTCACTCTTCTCTAAAGTCTGTAAGGAACGGCTCAATCAAGTGAGATTACATCATTTTACATCCCATCCTAAAACAGCTTCATACCTTTAGACACCAACTATATTCTCAACATCACCAGCTGAACAGCAACAATCCCACACTGAGTACAGGTCCAACTGCTAATATTTAGTTCCAATATAACGTTCAATGAAAATTACAACAGGTCAACCAAAAGTTCTTATTAAAAAAAAGTTGGATCAATTGCTTCTGTCCCATCTCGACAACAAGTCCGCAGTGATTGGTCAATGAACGGCAGCTAAGTGTTTGTTTTAAATTTCCTTTTCATGTTACCTGTTGTGCAGTGAGCTCGGCTATAGTGAGCTCACTACAGATGAGAGTAATGCAAAATTTGCAGAGATCGCAAGCACATTAAATACAGATTGTACTGAAGCTTTGAGCGATGGTGGGAGGAGTTGGCAGGACTCAGTGCCATTTAAAGAAAGAAACCAGGCTGGTTAAACCAAAATGTTCACACCTCAGAGTGCAAAAGATTGAAATTTCACAAGTTAAATGAGTGAGCTAGAATCTCGGACTGTCGGATGTTGCTTTTGTACATAAAACACACAAGGACTGAATCAATGGTATGAGTAGCAGAGCAATAGATTAGACATGTCTACTCCAGCCAGAGTGGGAATTCTTGAATCAATGATTTTTCGAAGTTTAAGCATGGCATACACTCAAGGTGATCTCTTCTCATCATGTGTTAACTTTAAAATTTCAGTAGTGTTCCCCTGTTGCAATTTCACTTGGGCTGGGAAGCTCTAACTGTAGTCAGGCGCCCTGTACAAAGTCAATCTAGAAACATTTACATCTCAATTACTGCGCTCTATTAATCCACGGGCTCTGCACCCTCAGAGTTAAAGAAGAATTAACATGTTTCTACAAAGACAAGTGTCTGATTGAGTAAAAACCGTTGTAGCCTCGAAATCTCCAGGGTGTAACGTCATGTTTCCGGGAGCTGGTTAATATCTGTCAGTTTCGTGTCGTTGAGTATTACGCGGACATTTTCCAGAGATTCTGCCTGACGAATCCGCTCTAACTGCACCTATTGGGGGAGGGAAGAGGAAATGACCACTGGTAATTTACAGCGTGCCCACGCTAAAAACTCACAGAGACTTCTTCTTAACTATGAGCACAAACATGTGCAGTTAGTTCATTTCCATCAACTAAACCTCGGAGTAATCGTTCAATAATTTATCAGCGGCCTGGTTTGCATTTGTGGCTCCACAACTGCAGGTCTGTAATATTACAAGACCATTAGTACACGTTACACTGGCATACAAGGAGGAGCTGAAACCAGGTCTCTGCAACTCTTATCTAATAAGCAAGGTTCTGATTTATATTCCGCCCGTTCTGTAAAACAAATTCGCATGGGCTCTTGCTGGATACAGTATTATGATATCTCACCCAGAAGGTCATTCTTCATGTGTGAACATATTTGACTGTGAGGGGCAGCACTTCCAGCAAGGATTACTGGATAATGATCTGGGGCAGAGACACCAAATTGTAGCTATCCTCGTGCCCATAGCGGGGACAGACGGACGCAGGGCAGGCCCAGCACTATGGGACTGCCCTGGTTTGTGTAAATAGCAGATGAGTAATGGAGTAGTGCCATAGTGTTTAGTTGACATCAAGCTTGGCTTTTAAACAGCTCTCGGAGGAAGATTGGTGGTGGCAAGGAAATACACATTTTTGAGATCCTGGGAAAGAGAGCACAGCAAAGAAGCTGAGGGGAAGAAAACAGATAAGAGTGTACTTGTAGTTTAGAAGCAATACGAAGAGGAAGCTCTGGAGCAAAGACTCTTGTACTATTGATAAAACAAGGTCAGGAAAGGAGAGGGGCTGGAGGATAGACAAGACAGAAAGTTCACCTATCGGAAGACAATTCAGAGGGTGCCTTGGGTTCCAACACAAAAATCTTACAAGTTGCTACAGGTGGGGACAAGTCAACAAGCGCTCAATATTTAGGAGTTAAATGCTTCTAGTTTAAAATTCCTAATGATCTGGGGCAGAGACACCAAATTAATTCCCAGTGAGGGGCATTGCTTGGAGCACTGGAAGTCTCACTTAGCTGTAGTAAACTAGTATTCAGTAACAACTTGTATTTATATAGTGCCTTTAATGTAAAATGTCCCAAGGAGCTTCACAGGAGCGTGAACAAAATTTGACACCAAGCCACACATTAGGACAGTTGAGAGGTTTAGGGAGGGAATTCCAGAGCTTGTAGCCTTGGTAGCTGAAGGGACGGCCGCCAATGGTTGAGTGATTATAATCAGGGATGCTCAAGAGGCCAGAATTGGAAGAGCGCAAACATCTCGGGGGGGTTGTGGGGCTGGAGGAGATTAGAGATAGGGAGGGGTGATGCCATGGAGGGATTTGAAAACAAGGATGAGAATTTTAAAATCGAGGTGTTGCTTAACCAGGAGCCAATGTAGGCCAGCGAGCACAGGGGTTATGGGTGAATGGGACTTGGTCCAAGTTAGGATACAGGCAGCAGAGTTTTGGATGTCCTCAAGTTTACAGAGGGTAGAAAATGGGAGGCTGGCCAGGAGTGTGTTGGAAGAGTCAAGTCGAGGTAACAAAGGCATGGATGAGCAGATGAGTCGAAACAGGGCGGAGTTGGGTGATGTAACAGAGTTAGAAGTAGGTGGACATGTGGTCGGAAACTCATCTCGGGGCAAATAGGATACCAAGGTTGCGAACAGTCTGGTTCAGTCTCAGACAACTGGCAGGGAGAGGGACGGGGGGGGGGGGGGGTCGGGGCTCCGGGGAGAGGGTCCGAGAGAGGGAGCGGGGTCCGGGGAGAGGGAGCGGGGTCGGGGAGGTCCGGGATGGAGTCGGTGGCAGGGACTGAAGACAATGGCGTTGGTCTTCCCAATATTTAGTTGGAGGAAGTTTCTGCTCATCCAGTACTGGATATCGGACAAGCAGTGTGACAAGTTAGAGATATTGGAGAGGCTGAGAGTGATGGTGGTGAGCTAGAGCTGGGGGTCAGCGTACATGGTTGGACTTAGTGTCCTATTTCTACCTCCCTAACATCACCCGACTCCGCCCTGCCTCGACTCATCTGCTGCTCATCCATGCCTTTGATACCTCTAGACTTGACTGCTCTCACGCACTCCTGGCTGGCCTCCCACATCCGACCCTCGATAAACTGGCTGAAACTGACCATATGTTTTCGGATGAGGTTGCCGAGGGGCAGCATGTAAATGAGAACTAGTAGGGGGCCAAAGATAGACCCTTCGGGGAGTGCTTGGTAACCATACAGAAGTGGGAAGAGATTAGATAGATTAGAATGGAAGCAGGCGAGTGAAGGCCCACGCAGCTGGACAATGGTGGTAAGGTGTTGGAGGAGACTGGTGTGGTCAACCGTGACAGAGGCTTCAATTTGTGACATTAAAGGCTAGAAGACGTGGACGGGATCGATTTAGCCCACGTACAGCCTTACCTCAGACCTGCTGCATTTCTACCCCTGCAATCCAGGATTCCTTACCTGTAAAGTCTGGGAGAGTTTAACAAAATCTCTCTGCACTTGCTCACTGACGTCAAGCTCAGTCTGTAATCTCTGACCTTTATTCTTTTCCTCATACAACAGCTGTTCCAGGCTCGTCTGAAACACAAGAAAGAAAACCATTGTTTTATTTTAAACTCTAAATAGTATTGCCCTGTGTTTCAGAACTACTTCCTGGTTGTCAGTGTGATTTGGCCAGTTATGTGGGTACATTCACATTTTGTCTAGGGAATCCTTTTGCTACTGTCTATAAATCACACAATCCTTCTGGTCTTTGAATGTCAGCAGAACAGTATGCTGACTTAGTCTTTCACTGCCAAACACCATTAAACAGTGAAAGAACAAGTGAATCGGAGCAGGATCACAACATCCTTGATAGTATTTAAACTTAACAGCACCTCATGTAGTACAAAATAATAAAAGACAAGACTTGCATTTATATAGCACCTTTCACGACCGCAGTCAATGAAGTACCTTTTGAAGTGTAGTCACTGTTGTAATGAATGAAATGCAGCTGCCAAATTGCAAGCTCCCACATACAGCAATAGGATAATGACCAGATCATGTTTTTTAATGATGCTGGTTAAGGGATAATTACTGTTGTGCTAAACGATATTTTCACATGCATTTGCAGTCCTTTTCTCTCAGCCTACAGACGTTGATCTTCTTTGAAAACAGTCTTGGCTCGGTGGGTAGCAATCTTGCCTCCGAGTCAGAAGATGGTGATTCTGAGCCCCACTCCAGAGACTTGAGGCCATAATCCAGGCTCAAACTCCAGTGCAGTACTGAGGAAGTGCTACACTGTTAGAGGTGTTGATTGTCATGGTCAGGTGGTGCTCTATTTATTTGAAGAGAAACAGGGAAGTTTCTCCTGGTGTCCTGGCCAATATTTATCCCTCAACTAACACTAGTCAAACATAGTGAGAGGGGAAATGTAATATAGTGAGAAAGGAAATATTAAAATATTTAGCACCTTTAAAAGTAGATAAATCACCAGGCTCGGATGACATGTATCCCAGACTGTTAAGAGAAGCAAGGGAGGAAATTGCAGAGGCTCTGACCATCATTTCCCAATCCTCTCTGACTACAGGTGTGGTGCCGCTGCTAAGTACTGCTAAGGTGGTACCTTTGTTTAAGAAGGGAGAAAGGGATAGACCGAGTAATTACAGGCCAGTCAGCCTAACCTCAGTGGTGGGAAAATTATTGGAAAATATTCCGAGGGACAGTATTAATTGTCATTTAGAAAGACATGGATTAATCAAGGACAGTCAGCATGAATTTGTTGAGGGAAGGTCGTATCTGACTAACTTGATTGTATTTTTTGAGGAGATAACAAGGAGGGTTGATGAGGGTATGGATTTGAGCAAGGCTTTTGATACATCAATAATTTAGACTTCAATATATGGGGCATGATTAAGAAATTTGCAGACGATACACAAATTGGCCGTGTGGTTGATAAAGAAGAAGAAAGCTGCGGACTGCAGGAAGATATCAATGTACTAGTCAGGTGGGCAGAACAGTGGTAAATGGAATTCAATCCGGAGAAGTGAGAGGTAATGCATTTGGGGAGGGTTAACAAAACAAGCGAATACACAATAAATGGTAGGACAGTGAGAAGTGTAGAGGAACAGAGGCACCTTGGCATGCATGTCCACAGATCCTTGAAGGTAGCAGACAGGCAGTTAAGGCGGCATATGGGATACTTTCCTTTATGAGCCGAGGCACAGAATACAAGAGCTGTATAAAACACTAATTAGACCACAACTAGAGTAACGCGTACAGTTCTGATCAAGATGTGATTGCACGAGAGAGGGTACGGAGGAGGTTTGCGAGGATGTTGCCTGGAGAATTTAACAATGAGGAAAGATTGGATAGGCTGGGTTTGTTTTCTTTGGAACAGAGGAGGCTGAGGTGTATAACATTATGAGGGGGCTAGATAGAGTGGATAGAAAGGACCTTATCGCATTTAAAAAGTACTTGGATAGTACCTGAAGTGCCGTAACCCACAGGGCTACGGACCTAGAGCTGGGAAGTGGGATTAGGTTGGATCGCTCTTTCTCGACCGGTGCGGACGCAATGGACCAAATGGCCTCTTTCAGTGCTGTAAATTTCTAGAACCTTCGAATGGTTACAGCACAGGTGACCATTTGGTCCATCGAGCCCGTGCCGGCTCTCTGCAAGAGCACCCCAGCTAGTCCTACTACCCCATCCTTTTCCCATAGCCCTGCAATTTGTTTTCCTTCAGGTACTTTTGAAAGCCACGACTGAAACTGTCTCCACCACTCTTTCAGACAGTAAGTTCCAGGTCCCCACCACTCGCTGCAAAAAAACCTTTCTCCTCATGTTGCCTTTGGTTCTGCCAATCACTGAGTCTATGAGAATCTTAGGTACAAATTATTTGCCACATTGGAACAGATATGGCTCCACTGCCATTGGCTGTGAAGCACTTTGGGATGTTTTGAGAATATGAGGAACGCTACATTAAGTAAAGCCCTTCCCTCCTCGTTCAAACATCCTCCTCTCCCACATGGGATGCTTTGTAATTGATTCAGTTCAGGCCATCTGCTGCTGGTTCATTGAAGTGTCTGACCCCATGGGTCCTCACATCTCTATGGCCAGTCAATTAGAAACGGGTCATCTCACGGCTAAGGCACCATGTATGTGTATTTATATCTATAATTCTTCCAGGTTCTATGATCTCACAGAATTTGGTTTAACTGAATCCTAGGTGCTACTTTACACACAGTCCCACTCAAACTTACAACTAAGTCATGGTTACCAATCAGAAGCTAGAATTGCTCAGCCTTATTCCGTCGGTCCGAGTCAGGGTTGGTGGGTGGCAGAGACCTCTGTGTAAAAGGAAATTGGAAAGAACTTGCATTTATATAGCGCCTTTTACAGCCCCAGGACGTCGCAAAGCGATTTACAGCCAATGAAGCACTTTTTAAAGTCACTGTTGTAATGTAGGAAATGCGCAGACAGTTTGTGCACAGCAAGCTCCCACAAAGAACAATATGATAATGACCAGATAATCTGTTTTAGTGATGTTGGTTGAGGGATAAACGTCGGCCAGAGAACTCCTTTGCTCTTTGAAATGTTCCATGGGACCGTTTACATTCGCTTCAGAGGGAAGACTGTTTAACATCTCATCCGAAAGACAGCACCTCTGACAGTGCGGCACTCGCTCAGTACTGCACTGGAACATCAGCCTGGATTGTGTGCTCAAGTGTCTGGAATGGAGCTTGTACAACCTTCTGACTCAGATGTGAGAGTGCTATCACTGAGCCATGTACCTTTAGACATACTTTACTTAAGGAAAACACATTAAAACACACAAGATCATAGTATAAGAAACAGGAGCAGGAGGAAGCCATTCGGCCCCTCGAGCCTGCTCTGCCATTCAATGAGATCATGGCTGATCATCGACCTCAATTCCACTTTACCGCCCGATCCTCATATCCCTCGATTCCCCAAGAGTCCAAAAATCTATCGATAACTTTCTTGCATATATACTCAATGACAAAGCAGACACAGCTGGGGCAGAGAATTCCAAAGATTAACAACCCTCTGAGTGAAGAAATTCCTCCTCAGCTCTGTCTTAAAATTGTCGACACCTTCCCCTGGAGACTGTGACCCCTGGTTCAAGACTGTCCAGCCCGGGGAAACAGCCTCTCAGCATCCACCCTGTCAATACACTTCAGAATCTTGTGCGTTTCAATGAGATCACCTCTTATTGCTCTAAACTCGAGAGTACAGACCCAGTCTCTCCTCAGAGGGTAACCCTCTCCATCCCAGGATCCCTTGCTGTGACGAGCAGGCAGCTGGTTAAAGGCACAGTCTACAGCATTCAATATGACCAAACAAGTTTATATCTTAAAGCAAGACATTTACTCGTTAATATGTGCAGTACCAGTTTTCTGCCAACAGATGCCACTCATTCACCTTTAAAATAGCGGAGTGATTATTTGCAACAACTTTTGTGTCCTGCACATGCGCACCTTGAACTCCGCCCCCTTTTCACGCGCGCTCGATCCCGTCATGCCTATGCAGTGCGATATACGAAGAAGCCAGAAGTGGGGCCAAACCACAAACCACGCGAAGCTCACTGCAGCTTGAGCCTGGAGCCGCTTCAAGGGCTTTTGGATTATGTCACAGAATTTTGCCTAAAATATTGCTGTGATTATCTACACTGAACATATTCGCACACAGAGAGAAAAAAAATTGGAGTTGGGAGAAAGGGAGAAGGGAGACTGGGACGCGGGGGGGGGGTGGGTGGACGACTGGGGCGCAGGGGAGGGGGGAGGCCGAGAGAGACCAGGGATTGAGAGACTGGGGAGGCCATTGAGAAGGGAGAGGGAGACCGGGAACAGAGAGAGAGACGGCAGGGCAGAGAGGGGAATGCGGGATCCGGGATCGGAGAGCAGCGAGGGAAGACTGATCACATTCTTCCAACTCCATCTCCTTTCGACCCACACCCGATTTCTCAGAAAGCTCGTTGCATGCCTGTTCAGGGACATCATTGGAGTGGATGAAATGTGGAAGTCACCACACCATTGGCCGAGGGGGGTGGGGGGGCTGTAAGGTCAGGAACTGGGGGTGGGGGCTCTATTCTATCTGGAGTCCGCAGCCAGAATGGCAAAAAATAATACGTTACAAAGTCAGAGTACTTGAGCTGGGCGGTTCTAATTACATATTCCAGTGAAACCGCTGGGTGTGTCTTATCCTCCAAAGGGACCAGTCAGGTCATGTGATCAAAGGGACCCAATCAGTGCATTTTTATGTTGCAAATAAATGCGTCCTTAAAATACCAACATTTGCAGATTGCCGCGATATGTTTGAACGCAAAGAATTAAACCCACACTTTAACTATTCCTAATCATGCTTACGTGTTGGATTGAACAATCCTGGTAACTAAGGGATGGCAGTCAATTGCCGAGCACGTTATTGAACCGAGGAGCTAACTGGTAGGAATCAACTCAGCAACATTATTCAGGTAGCCGGAGCTCAGGCCAATTCTACAGGTAAAAGAATGTTCCCGGGTAATACATTGGAGAATGAAATAAAGGATTGGACTGAAGGATGAAATGGATCCAGTTGGCTCATACAAAGCTTCACTACAAACTAACCTGTTCAGCTTGCTAATTGCAGAGTCTTTCGAAGAGGCAAGGCTAGATTGAACAGGCCAGTATAATTGGAAGTGGCAGGTCAATTTTATACTGTTTTTCCAGGACATTGGGAGAACTCGCCTGCTCAGGAGCACTACCTGAGGGGGAAGACAGGGCTTCAATGTAATGTCTCATCTTTCCAAAAGACGGCACCTCCGACAATGGTCCCTCGCTGCTGTACTGCAGTGTCAGCCTGGGTTACTTGCTCAAGACTCTGGCGTGGGACTTGACACAGATATGAAGTGCTGGCAACTTTGATATCACTGATTCTTTCCTAGTCTTAACCAGTGCAGAAAATAGTCAGAGGATTCACAGAAGTTTGAACTAGTCCCAGATTTGTAGGTTAATGTCTTTAATTGTCCTGAAAACTGAATGGATAATCAGATCCAGCCACCATAGGAAAAGCCTTTAAACCGCACCCCCCCCCCCCCCACCCCCCAAGGTTTTGTCTGGTCTTTAGGCCATCAATGAAAGGTGTACCAAGGGTAAGCACATGTCCACCTTGAACAGATTGCTGTACTGGGCAGTGGCAGCAAGAAAGGACCCTGGCCCAGGGAGGGAATCAGTGGGTCAACACCAATGTTGAGGCTCAACCGCTCACCTTCGCAATACCTTCTCTCTTTAGTTGTTCCTGCAAGCTTTTCCTCCCCTCTTCAACATTCTCCAGATGGTTGGTCTTCTCTTGCAATCTGGCCTCCAGCTGAAAACAAAGGTATTTGTTTTTTTAAATGAGCTCAGAGTAGTTTGCGTGTGTGGAAATGTCCCCCTGAACTTTCCACCAGTAAAGTACTAGTGAACGAGGGAGAGAGAAACGGGAATTGAAAATAAAAGTCCCAACAGCAAGTTCCACCTGTGGTTTCGTGTCTGGAGCGAGGTTTGCTCCCACTTCACACACAGCACATATCTGCTGGATAAAGAGACGAGGTTAAACCAAGCTTTGAACAAGCTTGAAACAAGCTGTATCTGTGACATCCTTTCAACTGTGGATCAGTGAACAGCTGCAGGTCACACCGAGGACAACAGCCAGTGGCACGTGGGCTTTGGAGCTGGTGCGGGCAAACAGCCAATCTCAGGACCAATCAGCCCTTTCCCATGCACCAAACTGCTGGATGGTGCCATTTACACAGCCACAAAACTGGGCACCATGTGCCCTCCTGCTGGGTCTGTGTGCTGTGGATTTAATGAGAAACACATTCACAATATGAATTCAAGTCATTTGCCAAAGTCAAAATGTTTCAAACTCACTGATGTTGAGATTTTCACAATCACTTCTTAAATTACATTTACAAAGTAAGATGGCAACAGTTTCAGGAGGAGAAGCCCTTCAGCCCACCTATCCACAGCGTTCCCTTGGTGAATTTCGAATGACCCTCAATCCCTTTCGTTGACAAGAACCAGTCGGGCGGTTGCTTCTTGAAGCCCATTAAGATTTCCTGTTTCACCACCTGTGCCAGTAATGTGTTCCACACACTGACCATCCTTTTAGTAAAAATGTTTCTCTTGCATTTCCTATTTTGCTGCCCTTACTTTGTAAATCTATCTATCTTGTGTTTAAATTCTGTACACGACACAAAAGTTTACTTGGATACATTTAGAGCAAACCTTTATTGATGTTATACCCTCAGCCTCCTGGGTGAGCCACATGCTCAGCTCGGACCCCCCCCTGCCTCCCCTCCCCCCCTCTCGGGGTCCTTGTGCATGAAACACAAAATGTTAGTATGCAGGTACAGCAAATAATCAGGAAGGCAAATGGAATGCTGGCCTTTATTGCAAGGGGGATAGAGTATAAAAGCAGAGAAGTCCTGCTACAACTGTACAGGATAGTGGTGAGGCCACACCTGGAGTACTGCGTACAGTTTTGGTCTCCGTATTTAAGGAAGGATATACTTGCACTGGAGACTATTCAGAGACCACGAGGGTAATTCCAGACTTATGAAGATAGGTCGAGTAGGTTGGGCCTATACTCATTGGAGTTCAGAAGAATGAGAGGTGATCTTATTGAAACACATAAGTCAATGAGGGGGCTCGACAAGGTGGATGCAGAGAGGTTATTTCCACTCATAGGGGAAACTAAAACTAGGGGATATAGTTTCAGAATAAGGGACCGCCCATTTAAAACTGAAATGAGGAGGAATTTCTTCTGTGAGGGTTGTAAATCTGTGGAATTCTCTGTCCCAGAGAGCTGAGGAGGCTGGGTCATTGAATATTTTTAACTTGAAAATAAACAGATTTCTGAGCGATAAGGGAATAAAGGGTGATGGGAAGCGGGCAGGGAAGTGGAGCTGAGTCCATGATCAGATCATCGAGGGGCCAAATGGCCGACTCCTGCTCCTATTTCTTATGTTCTTATGTGCTGCTCCAGGAACAGGACACAGGTTCATAATGAGTCAGGTCCAACAAAACCAGCTTTCCTAGTTCCAAGACCATTTCAGTGAGAAGCATTCACATGCCAGTTACCCATCTGAATGCAGCAGCAGAGAAACACGGAACAGAAATAATCTCTCACCTGATCTTTATCTGCTTTCACTCTCTCCAATTCAGTTTTTAAACTGGAAAAAGATGCTGAAAGACAAAAGAAGGAGAGATCATTTAAAACTACAAAGATTGTGTGCTAACGAATGACTCATTTTATGACTGTTGTACAGCAGCAAACATATCATGCTAAGCAGAGTGAACATAATGGAGAAACAATGGTAGCTCAGGTTTGTGGAGCTTGTTGTGCACAAATTGGCGGCCGTGTTTCCTACATTACAACAATGACTACACTTATGAAGATAGGTTGAGCCTCTACTCATTGGAGATCAGGAGAATGAGAGGTGATCTTATCAAAACATATAAGACAATGAGGGGGCTTGACAAGGTGGAAAGCAGAGAGGATATTTCCACTCATAGGGGAAACTAAATTCTTCAGTGCCTGAGGTCGTAAAAGGGGCTATAAAAATGCAAATTTTTTCCAAGGTATCTGAGTGTAATATGAACAGGAAATGGGGGGGGGGCGGGAAGTGGGGCGAGGCGAGGTGGGGGCCACACATGGGGTGGTGGGGCAGTTAAGAACATAAGAAATAGGAGCAGGAGTAGGCCAAACAGCCCCTCGATGATCTGATCATGGACTCAGCTCCACTTCCCTGCCTGCTCCCCATAACCCTTTACTCCCTTAATCGCTCAAAAATCTGTATCTCCGCCTTAAATATATTCAATGACCCAGCCTCCACAGCTCTCTGGGGCAGAGAATTCCACAGATTTACAACCCTCTGAGAAGAAATTCCTCCTCATCTCAGTTTTAAATGGGCGGCCCCTTATTCTGAGACTATACCCCGTAATTTTAGTTTCCTCTACGAGTGGTATCTCTGCATCCACCTTGTCGAGCCTCCTCATTATCTTATTTTGATAAGATCACACCTCATTCTTTTGAACTCCAATGTGTATACGCCCAACCCACTCAACCTTTCTTCATAAGTCAACCCCCTTATCTCCAGAATCAAATGCGTGAACCTTCTCTGAACAGCCTCCAATGCAATTATATCCTTCCTTAAATACGGAGACCAAAACTGTACGCAGTACTCCAGGTGTGGCCTCACCAATACCCTCTACAGATGGAGCAAGACTTCCCTACTTTTATACTCTATCCCCCTTGCAATAAAGGCCAACATTCCATTTGCCTTCCTGATTACTTGCTGTACCTGTATACTAACTTTTTGTGTTTCATGCACAAGGACCCTCAGGTCCCTCTACTACATCATTTTGCAATTTTCCTCCATTTAAATTATAATTTGCTTTTCTATTTTTTCTGACAAAGTGCATAACCTCACATTTTCCCACATTATGCTCCATCTGCCAAATTTTTGCCCACTCACTTACCCTGTCTATATCCCTTTGCAGATTTTTTGTGTCCTCCTTACAATTTGCTTTCCCGCCCATTGTTGCATCAGCAGCAAACTTGGCTACATTACACTCGGTCCCTTCATCCAAGTCATTAATATAGATTGTAAATAGTTGAGGCCCCAGCACCGATCCCTGCGGCACCCCACTAGTTACAGTTTGCCAACCGGAAAATGATCCCGACTCCCTGTTTTCTGTTAGTTAGCCAATCCTCCAACCTCTAATATATTACCCCCAACCCCGTGAACTTTTATCTTGTGCAGTAACCTTTTATGTCATCATAGGCAGTCCCCTCAGAATCGAGGAAGACTTGCTTCCACTCTTAAAGTGAGTCCTTAGGTGGCTGAACAGTCCAATACGGGAACCACAGTCTCTGTCACAGGTGGGCAGACGGTCGTTGAGGGAAAGGGAGGGTGAGACAGTTTGCCGCACGCTCTTTCCGCTGCCTGCGCTTGATTTCTGCATGCTCTCGGCGATGAGACTCGAGGTGCTCAGCGCCCTCCCGGATGCACTTCCTCCACTTTGGGTGATCTTTGGCCAGGTGTCAGTGGGGATGTTGCACTTTATCAGGGAGGCTTTGAGGGTGTCCTTGTAACATTTCCTCTGCCCACCTTTGGCTCGTTTGCTGGGAAAGAGTTCCGAGTAGAGTGCTTGCTTTGGGAGTCTCGTGTCTGGCATGCGAATAATGTGGCATGCCCAGCGCAGCTGGTCGAGTGTGGTCAGTGCTTCAAAGTTGGGGATAGTGGCCTGGTCGAGGACGCTAATGTTGGTGCGTCTATCCTCCCAAGGAATTTGCAGGATCATGCGGAGACATCGTTGGTGGTATTTCTCCAGCGACTTGGTGTCTACTGTACATGGTCCATGTTTCTGAGCCATACAGGAGGGCGGGTATTACTGCAGCCCTGTAGACCATGAGCTTGGTGGCAGTTTTGAGGGCCTGGTCTTCAACACTCTTTTCCTCAGGCGGCCGAAGGCAGCCCTGGCGCACTGGAGGTTGTGTTGAATTTCATCGTCAATCTCTGCTCTTGTTAATAAGAGGCTCCCGAGGTATGGGAAATGGTCCACCTTGTCCAGGGTCACACCGTGTAATTTGATGACTGGGGGGCAGTGCTGTGCGGTGGAGACAGGCTGGTGGAGGACCTTTGTCTTAGGGATGTTTAGCGTATGGCCCATGCTTTCATAAATACGTTGACTATGATTTGGAGTTCAGCCTCTGTATGTGCGCAGACGCAGGCGTTGTCTGCTTACTGTAGCTCTCCGACAGAGGTTTGAGTGGTCTTGGACCTGGCCTGGAGACGGCGAAGGTTGAACAGGTTCCCACTGGTTCTGTAGTTTAGTTCCACTCCAGCAGGGAGCTTGTTGACTGTGAGGTGGAGCATGGCAGCAAGGAAGATTGAGAAGAGGGTTGGGGCGATGACGCAGCCCTGTTTGGGTCTGTAATGGATCCGTTGGTAAGGATCACGGCCTGCATGTCGTCGTGGAGCAGGCGAAGGATGTTGACAAACTTTTGGGGGCAGCCGAAATGGAGGAGGATGCTCCATAGACCCTCGCGGTTGACAGTGTCGTCAAAGGCCTTTGTAAGGTCGAAGGCAGCCATGTATAAGGGCTGGTTCTGTTCCCTGCATTTTTCCTGCAGCTGTCACACTGCAAAAATCATGTCCGTTGTGTCCAGTAGGGCACGAAATCCGCACTGTGACTCCGGGAAGAGCTCCTCAGCCACGGGGAGAAGACGGTTGAGGAGGACTCTCCCTGTTAAGTTGCCGCAGTCGGACTTGTCCCCTCTTTTAAAGATGGTCACGATCACTGCATCTCTGAGATCTCTGGCATGCTCTCCTCCCTCCAGATGAGAGAGATGAGGTCATGTATTCACGCCAACAGTGTCTCTCCGCCATACTTCAGTGCTTCAGCAGGGATTCAATCCGCTCCCGTAGCCTTGTTGTTCTTAGGCTGTCTTATGGCTTTTTCTACCTCGTGCAGGGCTGGGGTTTTACCGAGGTGGTGGCGGGTAGCATGCTGCGGGATGGAGTCAAAGGCTTTTTATGTGGTACCTTATCGAATGCCTCTGGAAATCCAAATACACCACTTCCACTGGTTCCCCTTTATCCACCCTGCTCGTAACGAACTCCTCAAAGAACTCCAGCAAATTTGTGAAACATGATTTCCCTTTCATAAAACCAAGCTGACTCTGCTTGATTGAATCATGCTTTTCCAAATGTCCTGCTACTGCTTCCTTAATAATGTCCTCCAGCATTTTCCCAACGACAGATGTTAAGCTAACTGCTCTATAGTTTCCGGCTTTCTGTCTGCCTCCTTTTCTTAAATAGGGGTATTACATTTGCGGTTTTCCAGTCTGCTGGGACCTCCCCAGAATCCAGCGAATTTTGGTCGATTACAACCAATGCATCCACTATCTCTGCAGCCACTTCTTTTAAGACCCAAGGATGTAAGCCATCAGGTCCAGGGAACTTGTCTGCCTTTAGTGCCATTATTTTACCGAGTACTACTTCATTAGTGATAGTGATTGTATTAAGTTCCTCCCTCCCTATAGCCCTTTAATTATCCACTATTGGGATGTTTTTAGTGTCTTCTACGATGAAGATCGATACAAAATATTTGTTCAATGTCTCTGCTATTTCCCTGTTCTTCATTATTAATTCCCCAGTCTCATCCTGTAGGGGACCAACATTTACTTTAGCCCCTCTTTTCCTTTTTATCTACCTGTTTTTATATTTCGTGCTAGTTTACTTTCATAATCTATCTTACCTCCCTTTATCACTTTTTTAGTCGTTCTTTGCTGGCTTTTAAAAGTTTCCCAAACCTCTGGCCTCCCACTAGTCTTGGCCACATTGTATGCCCTTGTTTTCAATTTGAAACCATCCCTCATTTCCTTAGTTAGCCACGGATGGTTATCCCTTCTTAGTCTTTCCTTCTAATTGGGATATATTTTTGTTGCGAGTTATGAAATATCTCCTTAAATGTCTGCCACTGCTCATCAACTGTCCCATACTCTCATCTATTTTCCCAGTCCACTTTGGTGGGGGGAAGAACCGGTAAAGAGGGGCTGCCTGTTAAATGAGATTTAAGCCCCGTCTGCCTGTTTAGTTGAAGGACCCTTTTGAAGAGTAGAGTTCTCTCAGTGTATCAGCCAATATTCCTCCCACGACCACCATGCTAAACATCGTGTTTGCTGCTTGCGTATCTTTCTGTGCACAAATTGGCTGCAACGTTTGACTGCACAACAGCAATGGCACGTCAAAAATTAATTCGTTGGCTGCGAAGCACTTTGGGACATCCTGTGAACACGAGGCGGCATTACATCAAATGTAATCACAGAAACATAGAAATTTACAGCACGGAAGGAGGCCATTTCGGCCCATCGTGTCCATGCCGGCCGACCAAGAGCTATCCAGCCTAGTGGCAGATGCCTGTGCGTGAGTTCTTTTAACGTGGGGTGGCCGTTGCACACCGGCAACTACACAAGCTTAGCTGAGCAAGGTCTTGGTCCAGTGGCAAGGGGCTCCAAGACAACTGGAGACCAGGCACTGCTGTATAAGCCTAACTGCCTACGGCGAGGTGTTGGCCGCAAGCTCGGCGCCGATTAGCGCCACTGATGGTAAACGGCCGGAGGCTTGGTTGGGGGACAGACAACGGGAAGATCAGCTGTCCACTGGGGTTCCCAGGGATGTTTTGGAGAGTTTCTTCCAAGATTAAAAATTTCCCCAAAGGTTTCCAAGTTGTTTTAAAAGTTTAAGAGTTTAAAAGTATTAACGACTAGGGTGGATAAGGGAGAACCAGTGGATGTGGTGTATTTGGATTTCCAGACGGCATTAGATAAGGTGCCACATAAAAAGGTTACTGCACAAGATAAAAGTTCACGGGGTTGCGGGTAATATATTAGCATGGATAGAGGATTGGCTAACTAACAGAAAACAGAGAGTCGGGATAAATGAGTCATTTTCCATTGGCAAACAGGGATCGGTGCTGGGGCCTCAACTATTTACAATCTATATTAATGACTTGGATGAAGGGACCGAGTGTAATGTAGCCAAGTTTGCTGATGATATAAAGATGGGTGGGAAAGCAAATTGTGAGGACACAAGAAATCTGCAAAGGGATATAGTCAGGCTAAGTGAGTGAGCAAAAATTTGGCAGATGGAGTATAATGTGGGAAAATGTGAGGTTATCCACTTTGGCAAAAAAAAATAGAAAAGCAAATTATAATTTAAATGGAGAAAAATTGCAAAGTGCTGCAGTACAGAGCGACCTGGGGATCCTTGTGCATGAATCACAAAAAGTAAGTATGCAGGTACAGCAAGTGATCAGGAAGGCAAATGGAATGTTGGCCTTTATTGCAAGGGGGATAGAGTATAAAAGCAGAGAAGTCCTGCTACAACTGTACAGGGTATTGGTGAGGCCACACCTAGAGTACTGCATACAGTTTTGGTCTCCGTAGTTAAGGAAGGATATACTTGCATTGGAGGCCGTTCAGAGAAGGTTCACTAGGTTGATTCCGGAGATGAGGGGGTTGATACATGAGGAAAGGTTGATTAGGTTGGGCCTCTACTGACTGGAGTTCAAAAGAATGAAAGGTGATCTTATCGGAACATACAAGATAATGAAGGGGCTCGATAAGGTAAATGCAGAGAGGTATTTCCACTCATAGGGGAAACTAAAACTAGGGATATAGTCTCAGAATAAGGGGCCGCCCATTTAAAACTGAGATGAGGAGGAATTTCTTCTCTCACAGGGTTGTAAATCTATGGAATTCTCTGCCCCAGAGAGCTGTGGAGGCTGGGTCATTGAATATATTTAAGGTGGAGATAGACATTTTTGAGTGATAAGGGAATAAAGGGTTATGGGGAGTGGGCAGGGAAGTGGAGCTGAGTCCGTGATCAGATCAGCCATGATCTTATTGGATGGCGGAGCAGGTTCGAGGGGCCAAATGGCCGACTCCTGCTCCTATTTCTTATGTTCTTATGGAACAGGACAAAAATATATGACTAGAAAGGCAGAAAGGGCCAAAAGCAGAGATAACTGGGGATAGGAATGGCAGCTGAGGAAAGATGGCAACATAAAGTATGTACATAACCAAGCAAAATAAATTCTAATTAAACAAGGCAACTAATGTGGAAACAAGACAAAAATAAAAATACATCAGAAACAGGCTGAGAGAGATCGGGGATGCAAAAATAGCTCTAGTGATGAAAATCGCTAAAGACATTAATGTTAAAACATTCCATCAGCATCATGACAGAGGACGTTAAAAAAAAATCAAAGTTGCAGCAGAATTGAAGATAAAAATCATCAAATGTTAAATGTTTTCTTGAAGTATTGATTGGAGAGGTCAGAGATCAGTACTAATTTGATAATCATTGTAAGGTCAGAAGTGGGGATTTTCGCTGATGATTGCACAGTTCCATTCGTAACTCCTCAGATAATGGAGCAGTCCATGCCCGCATGCAGCAAGACCTGGACAACATTCAGGCTTGGGCTTATATGTGGCAAGTAACATTCGCACCACACAAGTGCCAGGCAATGACCATCTCCAACAAGCGAGAGTCTAAGTACCTCTCCCTGATATTCAACGGCATTACCATCGCCGAATCCCCCACCATCAACATCCTGGGGGTCACCATTGACCAGAAACTTAACTGAACCAGCCACATAAATACTGTGGCAACAAGAGCAGGTCAGAGGCTGGGTATTCTACGGCGAGTGTCTCACCTCCTGACTCCCCAAAGCCTTTCCACCATCTACAAGGCACAAGTCAGGAGTGTGATGGAATACTCTCCACTTGCCTGGATGTGTGCAGCTCAAGAAGTTTGACACCATCCAGGACAAAGCAGCCCGCTGATTGGCACCCCATCCACCACCTTCAACATTCACTCCCTCCACCACTGACGCACTGTGGCTGCAGAGTGTACCATCTACACGATGCACTGCAGCAGCAATGTGCCAAGGCTTCTTCGGCAGCACCTCCCAAGCCGCGAGCTCTACCACCATGGGAGCACCATCACCTGCAAATTCCCCGCCAAGTTACACACCATCCTGTGGAAATATATCGCCGTTCCTTCATCGTCGCTGGATCAAATTCCTGGAACTCCTTTCCTAACAGTACTGTTCCTTCACCACAAGGAGAGTCGATGAGGGCTGTGCGTTCGATGTGTGTATGGATTTCAAAAAGGCTTTTGATAAGGTCCCACATGGCAGACTGGTCACGAAAGTAAAAGCCCATGGGATCCAGGGCAAAGTGGCAAGTTGGATCCAAAATTGGCTCAAAGGCAGGAAGCAACGGGTAATGGTTGATGGGTGTTTTTGTGACTGGAAGGCTGTTTCCAGTTGGGTTCCACAGGGTTCAGTACCAGGTCCCTTGCTTTTTGTGATATATATCAATGATCTAGACTTGAATGTAGAGGGTATGATTAAGAAGTTTGCAGATGATACAAAAATTGGCTTTGTGGTTGATAATGAAGAAGAAAGCTATAGACTGCAGAAAGATAGCAATGAACTGGTCCGGTGGGCAGAACAGTGGCAAGCGGAATTCAATCTGGAGAAGTGTGAAGTAATGCATTTGGGGAGGACGAATAAGGCAAAGGAATATACATTAAATGGTAGGGCACTGAGAAGTGTAGAGGAACAAAGGAGCCTTGGAGTGCAGGTCCACAAACCCTTGAAGATAGCAGGCCAGATAGATAAGGCAGTTAAGAAGGCATATGGAATACTTGTATTCTATGCCTCAGCTAATAAATCAAGAGCAGGGAGGTTATGCTTGAACTGTATAAAACACTGGTTAGGCCACAGCTAGAGTACTGTGTGCAGTTTTGGTCACCACATTTGAGGAAAGATGTGATTGCACTAGAGAGGGTACAGAGGAGATTTACGAAAAAGTTGACTGAACTGGAGAATTTCAGCTATGAGGAAAGATTTGATAGGCTGAGTTTGTTTTCTTTGGAACAAAGGTGGCTGAGGGGAGACCTTATGGTGTATAAAATTATGAGGGGCCTGGATAGAGTGGATAGGACGGACCTATTTCCCTTAGCAGAGAGGTCAACAACCAGGGGGCATAGATTTAAGTAACTGATAGGAGGTTTAGAGGGGATTTGAGGGGGAATTTCTTCATCCAGAGGGTGGTGGAGTCTGGAACTCACTGCCTGAAAGGGTGGTAGAGGCAGAAACCCTCAGTACCTGGATGTGCACCTACAGGGCTACGGACCGAGAGCTGGAAAATGGGATTAGGCTGGATAGCTCTTTGTCGGCCGGCGCGGACACGATGGGCCGAAATGGCCTCCTACCGTGCTGTAAATTTCTATGATTTTATGAAGGACAGCAGCGGTTCAAGGCAGTTCACCACAACCTTCTCAAGGGGCAGTTATAGATGGGCAATAAATGCCGGCCTTGCCAACAACGCCCACATCCCAGAACAAATATTTTAAAAAGCCCAGCACATCAAATATTCCAGAGGAGTGAGATATCAGTGTGGCAGGGATTTTTAAAAATTCACTCTTGGAATGTATTGCCCATCCATAACTGACCGAGAAAGTGGTGATGGGCCTTTTTCTTCAATCACTGCAGTTCCTCTAGTGAAGGAATTCCCACAGTGCCACATCGTCAGAGGAGCCACGGGACACCGACATTGAAGTGAACGATACGTTCAGGCCCTGTGGCATGGCAAGGTCGATTCTGAGGGAAATCGGTCTCAAGGTTTCAAAGTGCCACAAACTCACATTTACAAAAATTAAAAGTATAAAACGGGTCTGAACTGGTGGCTTTGGTTCAGAAAACTGTTAGCACCATGTGTTGCTCGAGCATTTCCTAATAGCTGCCACTGATCACCTGGCTTTCTCTCAGACAAGTCACCTCGCCATGTGACCACATCGCCAGCTGTAACCAAAACCAGGTGCACGAATAAAATGCCTGTCGTCAGAGTTTCCATTTTTGAATCCCTTTTGATTTGCAGATCATTAATTCCCATGCTGAAACTACTCAGAATGTGGTTCTATAATCACCAGTCATTTCACACCCTGAATATTACACGTGGGAGATAAGTGGGAGTAACAAGCAAAGTAGCCATTGGTCCTGAAGGCATTATAGAGGGAAAAACCACCATTTTAAAGGGGGTGCATACATAAATCTTCGAAGGTGGCAGAACAAGTTGAGAAGGCTGTTAATAAAGTTTATGGGATCCTTAGTTTTATTAATAGAGGCAGAGAGTATAAAGGAAGGATGTTATGCGAAACATTTATAAATCACTGGTTAGGCCCCAGCTGGAGTAGGGTGTTCAGTTCTGGGCACTGCACTGTAGGAAGGATGGCAAGGGCTTGGAGAGGGTGCAAAGGAGATTTACAGGGGTGAGGGACTTCAGTTATGGGGATAGACTGGAGAAACTGGGGATGTTCTCTTTAGAGCAGAGAAGGTTGAGGAGAGATTTGATAGAGGTGTTCAAAATCATGAAGGATTAGCGCAACATCAGTTAAGAAAATAGAATCCATTATAAGGGGTAGGCTGGAGGAGTACCAAGGCCAGGTGTGGGGAGCGCAGGGGGGTTTGGGGGGGGGGGGGGGGGGGGGGGAGTGCAGAGGGGGCGGGGCAGACAGCGCAGAGGGGGCAAAACATTCTTAGCATGATACCATGAACCAATCAGATTGTTACAAGCAACGTCCTCCCTAAGGTGCGTGATCATGTAACATAGAAAATAGGTGCAGGATTAGGCCATTCGGCCCTTCAAGCCTGCACCACCATTCAATAAGATCATGGCTGATCATGAAACTTCAGTACCCCTTTCCTGCTTTCTCTCCATACCCCTTGATCCCTTTAGCTGCAAGGGCCATATCTAACTCCCTTTTGAATATATCCAACGAACTGGACTCAACAACTTTCTGTGGTAGAAAATTCCAGTTTCACAATTCTCTGAGTGAACAAGTTTCTCCTCATCTCGGTCCTATATGGCTTATCCTTAGACTGTCACCCCTGGTTCTGGACTTCCCCAACATCGGGAACATTCTTCCTGCATCTAACCTGTCCAATTCCGTCAGAATTTTATATGTTTCTATGAGAGCCCCTCTCATTCTTCTAAATTCCAGTGAATATAAAGCCTAGCCGATCCAGTCTTTCTTCATATGTCAGTCTCGCCATCCCGGGAATCAGTCTGGTGAACCTTCGCTGCACTCCCTCAATAGCAAGAATGTTCTTCCTCAGATTAGGGGACCAAAACAGAACACAATACTCAAGGTGTGGTCTCACAAAGGGCCCTGTACAACTGCAGCAACACCTCCCTGCCCCTGTACTCAAATCCTCTTGCTATGAAGGCCAACATGCCATTTGCTTTCTTTACTGCCTGCTATACCTGCATGCCTACTTTCAATGACTGATGTACCATGACACCCAGGTCTTGTTGCACCTCCCCTTTTACTAATCTGTCACCATTCAGATAATAATCTGCCTTCCTGTTTTTGCCACCAAAGTGGATAACCTCACACTTATCCACATTAAACTGCATCTGTCATGCATTTGCCCACTCACCCAACCTGTCCAAGTCACCCTGCAACCTCCTCACAGCCACCCAGCTTAGTGTCATCTGCAAACTTGGCGATATTACATTCAATTCCTTCGTCTAAATCATTAATATACATTGTAAATTGCTGGGGTCCCAGCATTGAACTTTGCGTTACCCCACCAGTCACTGCCTGCCATTCTGAAAAGGAACCATTTATTCCCACTCTGAATACATTACCCCCAATACCATGTGCTTTAATTTTGCACACTAATCTCTTCTGTGGGACCTTGTCAAAAGCCTTTTGAAAGTCCAAATACACCACATCCACTGGTTCTCCCTTATCCACTCTACTAGTTACATCCATAAAAAATTCTAGAAGATTTGTCAAGCATGAATTCCCTTTCATAAATCCATGCTGACTTGGACCAATTCTGTCACTGTTTTCCAAATGCGTTGCTATTACATCTTTAATAATTGATTCCAGCATTTTCCCCACCACCAATGTCAGGCTAACCGGTCTATAATTCCATGTTTTCTCTCTCCCTCCTTTTTTAAAAAGTGGGGTTACATTAGCTACCCTCCAATCCATAGGAACTGATCCTGAGTCCATTAAATGTTGGAAAATGACCACCAATGCATCTACTATTTCTAGGGCCACTTCCTTAAGTGCTCTGGGATGCAGACTATCAGGCCCTGGGGATTTATTGGCCTTCAATCCCATCAATTTCCCCAACATCATTTCCTGACTAATAAGGATTTCCCTCAGTTCCTCCTTCTCGCTAGACCCTCGGTCCCCAAGTATTTTCGGGAGGTCATTTGTGTCTTCCTTAGTGAAGACAGAACCAAAGTATGTGTTCAATTGGTCTGCCATTTCCTTGTTCCCCATTATGAATTCGCCTGATTCTGACTGCAAGGGACCTACATTAGTCTTCACTAATCTTTTTCTCTTCACATATCTATAGAAGTTTTTACATTCAGTTTTTATGTTCCCTGCAAGCTTACTCTCATACTCTATTTCCCGCCTCCGAATTAAACCCTTAGTCCTCCTCTGCTGAATTCTAAATTTCTCCCAGTCCTCAGGTTTGCTGCTTTTTCTGGCCATTTTATATGCCTCTTCCTTGGATTTAACACTATCCCTAATTTCCCTTGTTAGCCCGGTCCCACACAGGCTGCTCACCAGTTGTTGCCGCCCAGTAAAATTAAGCACAAAAAGAAAATGAGTGTTAACACTAGTTACAGGTTCACTGGAACCTAACAATACTGATCAGAGAGAGACACAAAACCTTCAGTATCGATTGATCAGTGAGTTGTTGGAATTTCTGCGCTGCAGACCTTGATCGAAGCTAGTTTTAAAAACACTGGCTTTTAAATCAATGTTTAATGCCAACTGCCTTGGTGAATCGCATCAGTTCTCTGTAATAATGTAATCTGAATTAGTGAGGGTAGTCAGCCTGTCTGAAGCTTACGTTGCTTTGCTTTAAGTCACTAGTATCACAATGCAGTAGCACCGAGACTAACAACTCAAATTCAGGTGCCTCTGCAAAATAAACCAACTCAAGCTGAGCAAAGGCTGTCCTGAAGCGACATTAGTTCCATACCAAGCAGGATTCCTAGCAAAACATGGCAGAGCTCCCAGCATTATCCAAATCACAACCGCTCGTCCTTGAAATGAATTCAATGCCCGATTCATTGGCAATAGGCATACGATATATTTTACTCCTTATGCTGTGCACCACTTTGAGCTGCAGGGAAACACAGCCAATCTGTCCCAAATGTTTACTAAACCTGCCCTGAAACCAGCCGTTAATAACTGCAAAAGGACTTGGGAGATATTTGGCCTACAGTTCATGACCGCCTAACGGCAGCAGGGCCGGGGTTGCATGATGTAAACTGTAGGCCTAAAGACTTGTAGCACCAGCCTGTGCAACCACTGTTCACTAATCAAAAGGCAGCAGGGCTGATCACCGTCAGATGGCCTTGGATTACTATCTGACCGTCGTCCAATTTAACTCACTGCTTTATCATGGATTAAAATGTCTGGCTTCCAATTGCTACTGAATACATTGCCCGAGAGGAAACTACTGCTGGGAATAAAGATCGACCTGGCAGGATAACCAGGAGCTCAAGACATGTAATAGTGTCGGTGGGTCAATTGTTAAACTTATGATTTCACCATTAGTCAATTAGATATTTCATTTTAATCGTAACACTAGTTTAATGGTATGATAGCATAATTTGTACATCATGTATTTTGATTTTACGAGGAAGGGACAAGACACTGCCAAGGTTGAAAACAATAAAGAGCAGAATCAGTGATTATGTGATCATAGAACCATAGAAATTTACAGCACGCAAGGAGGCCATTTTGGCTCATCGTGTCCATGCCGGCCGACAAAGTGCTATTTAGCCTAACCCCACTTTCCAGCTTTTGGTCCGTAGCCCTGTAGGTTACGGCATTTCAGGTGCACATCCAAGTAGTTTTTAAAATGTGGTGAGGGTTTCTGCCTCTACCACCCTTTCAGGCAGTGAGTTCCAGACCCCCACCACCCTCTGGGTGAAGACATAGCCCCTCAAATCCCCTCTAAATCTTCTACCAATTACTTTAAATTTATGCCCCCTGGTTGTTGGCCCCTCTGCTAAGGGAAATAGGTCCTTACTATCCACTCTATCTGGAGCCCCATAATTTTATACACCTCAATGTGTCCCCTCAGCCTCCTCTGCTCCAAAGAAAACAGACCCAGCCTATCGAACCTTTTCTCATAGCCAAAATTCTCCAGTCCAGACAATATCTTCGTAAATCTCCTCTGCACCCTCTCCAGTGCAATCACATTATTCCTGTAATGTGGTGACCAGAACTGCACACAGTACTCCAGCTGCGGCCTAACCAGTGTTTTGTACAGTTCAATCATAACCTTCCTGCTCTTGTATTCTATGCCTCAGCTAATAAAGGCAAGTATTCCAAATGCCTTTTTAACCATCTTATCTACCTGGCCTGCTACTTTCAGGAATCTGTGGACATGCACTCCAAGGTCCCTTTGTTCCTCTACACTTCTCAATGTCCTATCATTTAATGTGTGTTTCCTTGCCTTGTTAGCCCTCCCCAAATGCATTACCTCACACTTTTCTGGATTGAATTCCATTTGCCGCTGTTCTGCCCACCTGACCAGTTCATTGATGATGTCTTCCTGCAGTCCGCAGTTTTCTTCTTCATTATCAACCACACAGTCAATTTTTGTATCATCTACAAATTTCTTAATCATACGCCCTACATTCAAGTCTAGATCATTGATATATACCACAAAAAGCAAGGGACCCAGCACTGAGCCCGGAAGAACCCCAATGGAAACATCCTTCCAGTCACAAAAACACCCATCAACCATTACCCTTTGCTTCCTGCCTCCGAGCCAATTTTGGACCCAACTTGACACTTTTCCTTGGATCCCATGGGCTTTTACTTTCATGACCAGTTTGCCATGTGGGACCTTATCAAAAGCCTTGCTAAAATCCATATACACTATATCAAATGCACTACCCTCATTGGCCCTCCATGTTACCTCCTGAAAAAATTCAATCAAGTTAGTCAGACATGACCTGCCCTTAAGAAATCTATGCTGACTGTCCCCGATTAATCCGGATCTTTCTAAATAAAGATTTATTCTGTCCCTTTAGAATTTTCTTCAATAATTTTCCCACCACCGAGGTTAGGCCGACTGGCCTGTAATCACTCGGTCTCTCCCTTTTTAAACAAAGGTACAATGTTAGCAGTCCTCCAGCGACCTGACCTGTAGCCAGAGAGGATTGGAAAATGGTGGTCAGAGCCTCTGCTATTTCCTCTTATAGCCTGGGATACATTTCATCCAGCCCTGGGGATTTATCCACTTTCAAAGCTGCTAAATCTCTTAATACTTCCTCTCTCACTATGTTTGTTTCATCTAATATTTCACACTCCTCCCCCCCGATTGCAAAGTCTGCATCGCCCCTCTCTCCTGTGTGAAACCAGACGCAAAGCATTCATTAAGAACCATGTCCACTTCTTCTGCCTCCACACGCAGATTACCTTTAAGGTCTCCAGTAGGCCCTACTCTTTCTTTAGTTATCCTCTTGCTCCGAATGTATTTATAAAACATCTTTGGTTTCTCCTTACCAAAATGTTTTCATGCTCTCTCTTTGCTTTCCTAATTTCCTTTTTAACTTTCTGCAGTATTGAGCCCTCAGCATCTGTCATAAGCTTCCATTTTTTTCTTTATCCTAGCCTCGACATTCAGGGGGCTCTAGATTTGTTAGTTTCACCCTTTTTCTTTAAGGGAACATACTTGCTCTGAACCCTCCGGATCTCCTGCTTGATGCCTCCCACTGTTCTGACACTGATTTACCTTCAAGTAGCCGTTTCCAATCCACCTTGGCTAAATCACCCCTCAGCTTAGCAAAATTGGCTTTCCCCCAATTGAGAACCTTTATTCCTGGTCTATCTTTGTCTTTTTCCATAACTACCCTAAATCTAATTGAATAATGATCACTAGCACCAAAATACCTAATATACACCAATATAGCACTGATATCCCTTGCACCTGCCCAGCTTCATTCCCGAAAACTAAGTCCAGAACCACCCCCTCCCTCCCTTGTTGGGCTTGCTTCATACTGGCTAAAAATGTTCTCCTGAATGCATTTTAGAAATTCTGCGCCCTCGATACCTTTCACACTACTTCTATCCCAGCTATTAGGGTAGTTGAAATCCCCTATTACTGCCCTGTAGTTTTTGCACTTCAGAAATTTGCCTACAAATTTGCTTTTCTATCTCCTTCTGACTGTTTGCGGGGGTCAAAGTAGACTCCCAGCAGTGTGATCGCCCCTTTTTTGTTCTTCATTTCAACCCACATGACCTCATTTAATGATCCCTCTAATGTATCATCCCTCCTCACAGCTGTAATAGTTTTGTTAATTACTACTGCAATTCCCCCTCTCTATCCCGTCTGAAAACCCTGTAACCAGGAATGTTGAGCTGCCATACCTGCCCTTCTTTCAGCCATGTGTCAGTAATAATATCATACTCCCACGTGTGTATCTGTGCTCTCAGCTTATCTGCCTTATTCCCTGTACTCCTTGCATTTAAGTATATAACATTTAGCACTGCCGAGCTTCCTTGCTGTCTATTTTCTCTCCGTTTCCTGTGCCTTCCCAATTCACTTGCTAAATTTCTGCTTTCCAATTCTCGACGATGGCAAAGCTTAGTGTTCAAAACCCTAGCGATTCCAGGAGGAAGATACAGCTAAGGGAGGGAACCAGACTGGAGAATGAGTTAGTGCAAAAAGCTGCAGAGAGGCTCGACATCAGCACGGTGAAGAATTAGAGAGGTGACGAGTATGTGGGAGGGTGGTTTGAAACTTAGAACGAATGAGAAAAAAGTTCAGTGAAGCACTTAACATGGTATCAGAGAGAGAGAGAGAGAAAGAGGTAGACTAAAGGGACTGCCTGTTTGGTACAAATTCAATGTCCAAATAAGCTTTCTTCTGGACTTTTGATCCACTAAGTGCTGTTTGAGCATTATACTTTATATTGAAGATGACAACAGCAGTGTGACCTTCATGGATTTTACACACAGTATGGTGACCTGTTAACTCTGGTTAGTGAGCCAGCGAAGCACATCTCCAGCAGGCTGACAGATAGTGAAAGGCAGCATTCACAGGCTTCATACCTTCCAAGATGTCTGGGAGTCGAGAGAGTCAACAATAAGGAACAGATACAGGAGAGATATTAGAGACAAAAACACAAATTAACAATACAAGAGATTGTAATTAAAACATCACATTTGCTTTTTCAGGCTCTTGTTTAATCCATTTCCTATCTAAAGGCTGTAGAACATAGTCTTACCTTTATTAGGTTCTTT